>NC_139530.1:5786320-5840245 GCF_947247035.1 Vipera ursinii | reverse complement strand
GGTGCTCTCTCCATTTAGATAAACCACAATCAGCATAGGAAAAGCAAGTTTCCTTCCTTGGACCCTCCTAGCCCAAAGCAGATTCTTCTCGAATTACCCCGGCTGCCCCATATTTATTTCCTGCCGCCTTTCTCTGCTCTCCAGGTCCAGCACAACCTCTTAACCCCTCCCGTCGTTTGGTCCAGCGCGAACCAGGAGGTCAGCCGACCGGCTTTTTCCCCGCTTTACCACGGCTTCAAGGAAGTGGAAGAAAACTGGTCCAAGCATTGTCCCTCTGGTACGCAAGGGCTACCCGGGAATCTTGAGGCCCAACGGGACAGGCAGACAGCGGGGCCCCCCGAGAGCCCCTTCCGGAGAAGCCAGCTGCAGAGTTTCACCCCGTCTTCCCCGCCTGGCCCTTTGGAGCAGGCAAAATCCCCAGCCCGAGCGGTCCATGAAGGAGCAGGCCGGGGAGGAGCAGGCCGGGCAGGGCTAGCGGCCCGTCTCGGGAATTTAAACCTTTCCCCCTCTCTCTCTCCCAGACGCAGCCCCCCAGCCTCGCTTCTACTGCATCCTGTCTCCGGAAGCCTCCGAGGACGACTTGAACCGCCTGGATAGCACGGTAACGCGGCTCTTCCTTCCCAGCTCTCGCTTCACTTCCTTTGGATGAGACCCCCACCCACCCACACGTAGGTCCCCGGAAAGGCTGCAAGGAAGTTGGCTGGTTCATTTTGAGCATCCTCCATCCTCTTCAGGGGGGGGGGGATAGGCTGGCGGGTCCAGATCGAGCCCGCTAGACCCCAGGGCTTTTCAACCAGTGGCACGGGTACCACCTGTGGCACATCGGCACATGGCAGGTGGTAGGCGACCGTCCTAGAAAAGTAGCGGGGGAGGGGAATGAAGAAGAGGCAAACCAAAACTAGAAAGAACATTTTTTTAAAAAAAAATGTGAATTAAAAAAAAAGCGGGGGGGGGGGAAAGGAAAGGAATTGTCCTCCTTTGTTCGTTTCGCCGGGACCTGAAAACCTGGTTCTTTGATCTATCTGGCCTGGACTGAGGGGTTTTAAGTTTTTAAAACTTTGTTTTAATTTGTTGGGCTATTCATTAAATTTAATTCATTTTAATTCTATTTTTACTTCAACTTTTATATTGTCTTTTCAATTTTGCCCTGCCAACCGCCCTGAGTCCTTCGGGAATAGGGCGGTATATAAAACTAATTGAATAAATAAATAAATAAATAAATAATTGAAGGCTGAGGAATCTTATTGCGGCAGCAGATTCTGTTCTGTTGTTGTCCGAATTGTGCTGAAGTTTTCCCCCCCCCTCGAGGGGTTTAAAGTGGGGCTCCCTTGCGGTCATAACTCTTAAGCACCCGTGCTGGCCTTGCCCGGCCTCTGGCCCAGGGTTCGAATTCCTGGTGCCTCTTGCTTCCTCCCCCAGGCCAGAGTTGTAGGTCTGTGTTTTTTTCTGGCAGGTGCCCGGGTAGGGGGGGGGAGGGAGAGAGTGGAGGGGCGACAGCCTGGTTTATTCAGAGGTGAAATTTGGACCAGCCGGGTCAGGAGATGCCGCTTCCCTTTTCAGGCGTGCGAAGTCCTGTTCTCCAAAAGCATGAAATACGACGAGCTCTACTCGGCCCTGGCGTCGCTGCTGGCTGCCGGCTCCCAGTTTGACACCCTCCGCCGGACGGAGAACAAAAGCGTCACCGCCTTGGTAAGGGACACTCAGTCGGGGGACCCGGGCCCCCGGTGCAGCAGGGGAGCGTCCCTGGCCCGGCCCCCCTCCCGCGGCAGAAGGACCGGCTGACCAGGCGCTAACCCTTCTCTCTCTCTCTCTCTCTCTCTCTCTCCCTCTCTCTCTCTCTCTCTCTCTCTCTCCACTCTCTCTCTCTCTCTCCCTTTCTCTTTCTCTCTCCTTTCTCTCTGTCTTCTCTCTCTTTTCTCTTCTCTCCTTTCTCTTCTCTCCCCTTTCTCTCTCCCTCTCTCCCTCCCCTTTCTCCCTCTCTCTTCTCTCTCTCCCTCTCTTCACTCTCTCCTTTCTCTCTGTCTTCTCTGTCTTTTCTCTCCTCTTCTCTCCCCTTTCTCTCTCCCTCTCTCCCTCCCCTTTCTCTTTCTCCCTCTCTCTTTTCACTCTCTCTCTTTCTCCTCTCCTTTCTCTCTGTTTTCTCTCACCTTTTCTCTCTCCATCTCGCTCCCTCCCTCTCTTTTCTCTCTCTCTCCTTTCATTCTCTTTTCTCTCTCTCCCTCCTCTTTCTCCCTCTCTCTTTTCACTCTCTCTCCTTTCGTTCTTTTTCTCCTTTCTCTCTCCTTTCTCTCTCTCCCTCTCTTTTCACTTTCTCTCCATTCTCTTTTCTCTCTCTCCTTTCTCTCCCTCCCTCTCTTTGCACTCTCTCGTTTCATTCTCTTTTTCTCCTTTCTCTCTCTCCCTCTCTTTTCACTTTCTCTCTCCTTTCATTCTCTTTTCTCTCCTTTCTCTCCCTCCTTCTCTTTGCACTCTCTCCTTTCATTCTCTTTTTCTCCTTTCTCTCCCTCCCTCTCTTTGCACTCTCTCCTTTCATTCTCTTTTTCTCCTTTTTCTCTCTCCCTCTCTTTTCACTCTCTCTCCTTTCATTCTCTTTTCTCTCTCTCTCCTTTCTCTCTTTGCACTCTCTCTCTCTCCTTTCATTCTCTTTTTCTCCTTTCTCTCTCCCTCTCTCTCTTCACTTTCTCTCTCTCCTTTCTCTCTCTCTTCTTTCTGTCTCTCTTTTCTCTCACCTTTATCTCTCCCTCTCTCCATCTCTCCCTCCCTTTTCTTTCTCCTTTCTCTCTCTCCCTCCCCCTCCCTCTCTCGCAGGAGGCCTGCGCACTTCAGTACTACTTCCTGATCCTCTGGCGGGTCCTCGGCCTCCTTCCCCCATCCAAGAGCTACATGAACCAGCTGGCCATGAACAGCCCGGAGATGCGGGAATGCGACATTCTCCACACCCTGCGTTGGTCTTCCCGCCTCCACATCCCTTCCTACGTCAACTGGATCAAGGTAGACGCTCCTCTGGCAGGGCTGGGCAGGGCTGGAAAACACGGGCAGTCCTCGACTTACGACAGTCCATTTACTCGCCGTTTGAACGGCACTGGAAAAAGGACCATTTTTTTTTTTACACGACCGTTGCAGCATCCCCAGGGTCACGTGATCTACGTTCAGATGCTTGACCGTTGTTTCGCATTTATGACGGTCGCAGTGTCCCGGGGTCATGTGATCCCCTTTTCCGACGTCCTTACAAGCAGAGCCAATGGGGAGAGCCAGATTCACTTCACAACCATGTGGCTTTAGCAAATTTAGCCAACACGGATCTAGGCTGCGTTAACAGAAGGACAGAATCAAGATCAGGTGAAGTGTTACTATCACTTTACAACGCCTTGGTAAGGCCACACTTGGAATCCTGTATCCAGTTTTGGTCACCATGATGTAAAAATGATGTTGAGACTCCGGAAAGAGTAAAGAGAAGAGCAACAAAGATGATTGGGGGACTGGAGGCTAAAACATATAGGGAACGGTTGCTAGAATTGGGTATGTGTAGTTTAATGAAGAGAAGGGTGAGGGGGGACATGATAGCGTTCCAATATCTCGGGGGCTGCCCCAAAGAAGAGGGAGTCAAGCTATTCTCCAAAGCGCCTGAAGGCAGAAGCAACGGATGGAAACTCATCAAGGAGAGAAGCAACCTGGAACTAAGGAGAAATTTCCTGACAGCGAGAACAATTAGCCAGTGGAACAACCTGCCTCCAGAAGCTGTGAATGCTCCAACACTGGAAGCTTTTAAGAAGAGACTGGACAGCCACTTGTCTGAAATGGTATAAGGTTTCCTGCCTGAGCAGGGGGTTGGACTAGATGACCTCCAAGGTCCCTTCCAAGTCTGTTATTCTATCCTATTCTAACTGCGATGATTTACTTAAAAAAAAAACGTGGCAAGAAAACTCCTCAAATGGGGTAGAACACCACTTGGCAAATTCCATCGCGACATTAAACCCTGGCCACAATTGTCGTCGTAACTTCGAGGACTTCCCGTATGTCCAGATGTGGGGAAAGGCTGTGATAAATCCAGAGACCGACCGGTCTGAGATTTATTTTTTTCCCTCCAGGAGGGTCTGCCAGAGCGACTTTTCCCAGAATCCGCTTCCTCACACTCCCCGCCATTCCCTTCTCTTCGGCCCATCTCGTCTTTTTAATTTAAATTTTAAAAAAAAGAAAGAAAGAAATTCTAATTCTTCCCTGGCTTCCCCTTTAGGACCACCTCATCAAGCAAGGGATGAAGCCGGAGCACGCCTCTTCCTTGGTTGAGCTGACGTCTGCCAAATGCAGCTGCGTCAAGTACGACGTGGAGATTGCAGAGGAGTATTTTGCAAGGCAGGTGCGTTCACGCCCGGGGTGGGGCGGGGCGGGCGTTGTTGAATAAAACACAACACTTCCACCTTCTCGTTTGCTTATTCACAGCGTGGCATCTGCGGGGCTGGTGGTGGTGGTCGTGCGATCGCTGGTATACAGCATTCTGATCTGCGGGGCGGGGAGGATTTCCTTTAAGACAGGGGTCTTCAGACTTGGCTCTTGGATGACTTGTGGACTTCAACTCCCAGAATTCCCCTGGCTGAGGAAGTCTGGGAGATGGAAGTCCACAGGTCATCCAAGGGCCAGGTTTGAAGACCGCCGGCTTAAACTTTTTTTTTTTACGATGGTATAGGGCAGGGGTTTTCAAACTTGGCCCTTTTATGACTTGTGGACTTCCAACGCGTTCAGCCTGGCTGAGGAATTCTGGGAGCTGAAGTCCACAAGTCATCCAAAGGGCCGAGTTTGAAGACCCCCCCTGCTTTAAGAAGCCACAGGATAGCTGAGCGAGTGGCATCTCTTAGAAACAGTTCTTCCCAGCCTTGGCAGATTGAAAAATGGGTGGACTTCAACTCCCAGCATCCCCCGGCCAGCCGTACATGGTAAAAGTTGCTGAGGTTGAGAAACCCTGCTTTAGACCTTTGGCCATCCCACTGAGAGCCGAAGTTGCAAAACTGGTCCTTTGCCTCTTCCACCCTGGAAGAGGGCAAGATTATCTTGCAGTTGCCAGGCATTTATTCTTGGCCCAGCGCTCTTTTGAGCAGGCTGCCCGGAACATCCCCATCCTCCCAGGATGCTCAACCGGAAGGAGAATCCAGGCAATTCTGGGAATTGAAGTCCACCCATCTCCCAAGTTGCCCGCTTTGAGAAAGCCTGCTGAGTTGGAGCAGAGCGAGAGATCAGGTCCCACCTTAGCCAGGAGGGGAACAATTCTGTAAGCGATCCTCTTCTCCCAAAGATGCGCTTCCTCCCCCCCCACAAGGCAACTGGACTTTCTTGCTTTCTCGTTGGAAGTTTCGCTTCTCACCCAGGAAGCTTCTTCGGCTCTGACTGGATGGTGGGGAATGGAAGGATTTATACTCCTCGCAGACTGCTGGTCCTTTGCCTTCTTTTAGCGGGTCGTCGAGGCCACTTGGAGGTTTACCTGTGCCTTCAGGGTCACCTGAGTGGAGCCTTTTTGGAACAGTTGGAAGGTCTGTGTCGTAGATGGTGGGATGCGACACCATCTGTCTCCAGGCTGCAACACAGTCCTTTCGGCAGCTTCCAGAAGGCTATGCACCCATTTGCCCCACTCAGGTGACCTCAAGGACACAAATAAACCTCCAAGTGGCCTCAACGACCCGCTAAAAGGATGCAAATGACCGGCTCTCTGCGAGGAGTATAAATCCTTCCATTCCCCACCATCCAGTCAGAGCTGAGGAAGCTTCTTGGGCGAGAAGCGAAACCTCTTCAAAGAAAGACAAAAAAGTCCAGTTGCCTCGTGGGGGGGAAAAGGACCTTTGGGACAACTTTGACATGGATGAGGGAGCATCTCCGGAGACATCAAGGGATCCTCTTCTTTCCTTCCTTTCCAAGATCTCCTCCTTCTGCGGCATCGACTGCACCACCATCCTTCAGCTGCAGGAGATTCCCAGCTTGCAGTCCATCTACACTCTGGATGCGGCCATTTCCAAAGTCCAGGTCTCCCTGGACGAGCACTTCTCCAAGCTGGCGGCCGAAACCGACCCCCACAAGTCCTCGGAGATCACCAAGAACCTGCTGCCAGCCGCCCTGCAGCTGATCGACACCTACGCCACTTTCAACAGGTAGCTGGGGCGCTCTGCGGCCGGCCTCCCTTTGCCCTGGCCGTGGGGCCGCCTTCTGCCCGGCAGGTGTGGTGGAGGCACAGCTGGGTTTCTCTCTCTCTCTCTCTCTCACTCACTCACTCACTCACTCACTCTCACTCTCGCTGACACTCACACTCTCACTCTCATGCTCTCACACTCTCCCTCTCTCCCTCACTCTCACTCACACACACTCTCACGCTCTCTCCCTCTCTCTTCTCTCTTTCACACATGCACTCACTCTCACACACACACTCACTCTCACTCTCTCATGCTCTCTCTCACACACCTCTCACACTCACTCTCACTCTCACACACTCCCTCTCGCTCTCTCACTCTCTCACACACTCACTCACACACACTCACACTCACTCTCACGCTGTCTCACACTCACTCTTGCTCTCTCTCACTCTCTCACACTCTCTCTCGCTGTCTCTCTCTCACTCTCACCCGCTCTCTCACACTGCAGATCTTACCTGCTGCAGAGCCTCTCCGAGGACAGCTGTGCCGAGAACAAGCCCACCGAAGAGAAGCTGCAAGGATACGCGGCCGTGCTGGCGATTGGCTCCAGTCGCTGCAAATCCAACACTCTGGGTAAGCCCCCTTCTGGCTCCAGCTTTATTTTATTATTATTTGTTGTTGTTATTATTTATTAATTTACCGCGTTTCCCTGAAAATAAGAACAGGTCTCCTGTTCATTTTTGCTCCAAAAGATATCCCTTAGGCGTTAGGGCTTATTTTCCGGTTGGGTCTTGTATTCAGGGAAATACGGTACTAACTGCATCTGGCTGATGATCTTGTTGTTAGCTGCGAAGTCGTGTCCGACCCATCGCGACCCCATGGACCACGTTCCTCCAGGCCTTCCTGTCCTCCACCATCTTCTGGAGTCCCTTTAGGCTCACGCCTACTGCTTCAGTGACTCCATCCAGCCTCCTCCTTCTCTGTCGTCCCCTTCTTCTCTTGCCCTCAACCTTTCCCAGCATTAGGCTCTTCTCCAGTGAGTCCTTCCTTCTCATTAGGTGGCCAAAGGATTTGAGTTTTAGCTTCAGGATCTGGCCTTCCAAAGAGCAGTCAGGGTGGATCTCCTCTAGGACTGACCGGTTTGATCGCCTTGCAGTCCAAGGGACTCGCAGGAGTCTTCTCCAGCACCAGAGTTCAAAGGCCTCCATTCTTTGACGCTCGGCCTTTCTTAGGGTCCAACTTTCACAGCCCTACAATTGCAACTGGGAAGACCGTTTGGGGGCTTATATTACCAGCATCTTGAAAAATCACACTAGGGTTTTACATTTGGGGAAATACGGTACTAAATGCGTCCGTCTGGCTGCTGATCTTAACTGGGGCTTAATTTGGGGCTTAAATTACCAGCATCCTGAAAAATTAGGCTAGAGCTTTTTTTTTCTGAGTGGGTCTTATTTTGGGGGGAAAACACAGCACATTTGCATGTTGTCGTTGCTGCTGCTGCTGCTGCTGCTGCTGCTCCATGCACTTACAACTAAAAGAGATCATGCAAGAGAATTAAGCCGGAATAAGTACAGTGACGCTCGGGACACAGAGAAACAATTATATAAAAATAGCATCTCTTCGTTTAGTCACCGTTCGAAGTTACAACGGCACACACACAAAAAAGGGACTTAGGACTCTTTTCACGTTTAACGACCGTTGGGCCACCCCCAGGGTCAGGCGATCCAAATTCGGAAGCTTGGCAACCGGCTCAGACTTAACGACGGTTGCAGTGTCCCGGGGTCAGGTGATTCCTTTTGGCCACCTTCCGACGAACAAAGTCAGCGGGGGAAGCCCGTATTTGCTTCGCAACCGCGCGGCTGACTTAAATCAACCAAGGGCTCGCTTGTAACAAACGGCGGCAAGGCAGGTGGCAAGACGGGGCAAAGCTCAGCAGCCGCCTCGCTTAGCGGCAGAATCTTTTTGGGTGGGGGGCCCCCGCTCAGCTGCGGCCGTTTTGAAGTTGAGGAACGCGCGTAACTGGGAGGCGGCAGCATAGCTCAGCTTTAGCTGCCGCGGGGAAAGCCTGCCAGCTGAGCAGGCAAGCTAGATCCGAGTGGGTCTCTTGCTGCTGGCCTGCAATCCAGGAAGTCGGCCTTGGGCTCAGCCCTTGGGGAGAGGGGGTGGTCTCCTCGGAGGGTCTCGGGCTGGATGGCCCCGGCCGTACTCAGCAGAGTGGCGCTGAGCGTCTTCAGCTCCTCGTGGTAGGAAGGAGCCATGTCGAACCTCTCCTCGGTCCGCTAGCCGCTGCTGGCCCTTGTTTGTTTGGAGGGTTCGTTAAGGCTTGAATTGGCCAGCGCGGAGGGTAGGGGGAGAACTCCGCTGCTCTCCCAGCTTCCTGACTTGGAGGGTCTCTGTTTTCTTGCTGGGCAGGGCCGGTTCTGATCCAGAATTTGCCGTCAGCGGTCCAGTCGCTCTGCGAATCCTGGAACAGCATTCACACCAACGAGTTCCCCAACATTGGCTCCTGGGTGAGTCTGCCTTTTCGCAGCCTTCTTGGGTTCGATGGGGGGCGGGAGGACGCTGTGTGGGGCCTGGTCTGTCTGTCTGTCTGTCTGTCTCTCTCTCTCTCTCTTCCCTTCTCCCTCTGGGCTGTTCTTTCCCTCCCGTGGCGGACAGTCGGGCCCCGGGGTCGTTTCGGCAGATCAGACATATTTCTGCCGGCAGTCCTGGGCCTGGGAAAGATCCCGATTAAGCGGTCTCTGGCCTTCTTGCCAGCCCGGTGGCAGCAGCACTCTCTGAAGACTTGGAAAAATCTTAACTCGAACCCTAACCCCACCCCCACCCCACCTCCTTGTCTGCCTTTACAGCGCAACGCCTTTGCCAACGACACAATTCCAGCCGAGAGCTACATCAGCGCCGTTCAGGCCGCGCACCTGGGCACCCTCTGCAGCCAGAGCCTTCCCTTGGCGGCCTCCTTGAAACACACCCTCCTCTCCTTGGTCAGGCTCACCGGAGATCTTGTGGTGTAAGTCCTGGGCAGTCCCTTAAACCCCCACCCACCCACCCCCGTTAGTCTGCTGCTCACGGTAGCAATTGCCCTTAGACTTATATACTGGTTCACAGTGCTTTCCAGCCCTCTCTAAGCAGTTTATACAGAGTCAGCCTGTTGCCCCCCCCCCAACAATCTGGGTCCTCATTTTACCGACCTTGGAAGGATGGAAGGATCGAACTGCTGGCTGTGGGCAGAGTCAGCCTGCAATACTGCATCCTAACCATTGAGAGGGAGGGAGGGAGGGAGGGAAGGAAGATAGGAAGGAAGATAGGAAGGAAGATAGGAAGGAAGGAAGATAGCAATAGCCCTTAGACTTATATACCACTTCACAGTGCTTTACAGCCCTCTCTAAGCAGTTTACAGAGTCAGCATCTTGCCCCCCAACAATCTGGGTCCTCATTTTACTGACCTCGGAAGGACGGAAGGCTGAGTCAACCTTGAACCAGTCAGGATCGAACTGCCGGCAGTCGGCAGCAGCAGCCTGCAGTGCTGCACTCTAACCACTGCGCCGCTGGTGGCGCTGTTGCCCAGGCTTTCTCCCCAGGGGATTTTTAATTCTGCCCTCTCCTCTCCAGCTGGTCCGATGACCTGAACCCGCCCCAGGTGATCCGCACGCTGCTGCCTCTCCTGCTGGAGACCGGGACGGAGAGCGTGGCTGAGATGAGCAGCAATTCCCTGGAGAGGATCCTGGGCCCGGCGGAATCGGACGAGTTCCTCTCCCGGGTCTACGAGAAGCTGATCATGGGCTGCTACAACATTCTGGCCAACCACTCCGACCCAAACAGGTCAGCCTGCCTCGGTTTCTCACCTGAAGCGATCTGAAACTCGGATCGAGTCTCTCTCTCCCCCTCCCCCCCCACCAAGCTTTGCGGGACTCAGAGAAACTTTTTCCCAAGAACGAAACTCTGCCCCCTGTCTCTTTAGCGGCCTTGACGAAGCCATCTTGGAGGAATGCCTGCAACATCTGGAGAAACAGCTGGAGAGCAGCCAGGCCCGGAAAGCCATGGAGGAGTTTTTTTCAGAAAGGTGGATTTGCTTGTTCTTCCCGCTTTTATCAGCTCTTCTGAATTGTTGCTTCTCTGCACTGGGTTGTTTTGTTTTTCCCCCCGTTTAATCGCCCTATTTGTATAGTGCCGGAGTGTTCCGTGCAACGGCGTCTTTAAAGACTCGTGGATTTCATCTCCCAGAATTCCCCCAGGAATTGGGAAATTCTGGTTGTTGGAAGTCCACAGGTCTTGGAAGTTGTCAAGGTTGGATGCCCCTAGCACAGCGTATCTTTCAAAAGGGTTTATTAGCCCACTTTGGGGGGTGGTTTAGAAACTCTGCTGGTTCGGGATGGGCACCCAGGAGTGGGGAAATTGCCGTCGAACCCCATCTTCATGAGTGACAGGGCGGGGAGCTGGGGCAGGCGGCTGTCGCAAAGCCTGGGACCCCCTCCTCATATTTTGCTCCCCCCCCCGATATTTCTCCCAAGCAGTGGAGAGCTGGTCCAGATCATGATGGCGACTGCCAACGAGAACCTCTCGGCCAAGTTCTGCAACCGCGTCCTGAAATTCTTCACCAAGCTTTTCCAGCTAAGTGAGTGCTCAATACCTATGCCAGTTCTGCCTGGCAGATGAACAGGGCCGCAGCTGCCAAATAAAGATTCCCCCCCCCCCCGCAGCAGATTTGCACTGTCCTTTGTGTAGGGACGCGGTGGCTCGGTGGGTTAGGACGCTGAGCTTGTCGATCAGATGGTCGGCAGTTTGGCGGGTCGAATCCCGAGTGCCGCGTAGCAGAGTGAGCGCCTGTTACTCGTCCCAGCTTCTGCCAACCTAGCAGTTCGAAAGCACGTAAAATGCAGGTAGAAAAACAGGGACCACTCCGGTGGGAAGGCAACAGCGTTCCGTGCGCCTTTGGCGTACAGTCATGCCGGCCACATGACCACCGAGACGTCCTCGGACAAGTGCTGGCTCTTCGGCTTTGAAACGGAGATGAGCACCGGCCCCTAGAGTCGGAAACAACTAACACGCATGTGCGGGGGAACCTTTACCTTTACCTTACCTTGTGTAGCAAAGCTTTGGACCCATGTGGGAGGTGATATTGTTCCTCTCAAAATACAAGGGGTGGTTTTTTTTAAAATAAATGAATGAATGAATGAATGAATAAAATAATAAAATAAATAATAAAATAAAATAAACAAACCTTCGCTCGTTTCGCCGGGACTTAAAAACCTGGTGGTTTGAATTGTCTGGCCTGGACTGAGGGATTTTAAATTATATTAATTAAATTAAATTAAATTAAATTAATTTTAAATTTTAATTTTTAACGTTATCTTAATTGTGGGCTGTATTAATTTAATTTTATTTTATTCTCTCTTTTGTATTGTTTTTAACTTGCCCTGTGAACCGCCCTGAGTCCTTCGGGAATAGGGCGGTATATAAATTCAACTAATAAATAAATAAATAAATAAACTGAATATGATCTTTCCCGAATCTTGTCCTTCAGCGCCCACAGAAGCCCCGCACCAGCTAACGGCTGACTCTCCCTCCTCTTTCTCCCCCGTTTAGCCGAGAAGAGCCCAAACCCCAGCCTTCTGCGCTTGTGCGGTTCCTTGGCCCAGCTGGCCTGTGTGGAGCCGGTGCGCCTCCAGGCGTGGCTGACGCGCATGACCACCTCACCCCCCAAGGAGTCCGACCAGCTGGAGATGGTGCAGGAGAACCGGCAGCTGCTCCAGCTTCTGACGACCTACATCGTGCGGGAAAACAGGTGTGAACGGGCCTAGGCTCTCCCCCGGAGCTCCAAGCGGGCTGGGACTACAGAGCCCATTCTTGCCCCAAAAGGTGCTGTCACGTTTCCAGCGTGTGGGCTTTTCAAGTGACTCTGCGGCATTCTTTACCTTAAAAGTCCTTTATTCAGCCTAATACACCGGCAAACGCTTGCTTCGAAGGAAGCTGGAATCTTGAAACCTCCGCCCGCAATTCTCCACCTTTCTAATTTTGTCGTTAATCATATTCTCCAATTCATTTAAAGAATCAAGTTTCCCTTCCCATTAGAAGACCCACCAAGGCCTGATCTTCTTAGTTAGAGATGGCCTTGAAAGGTGCAATCCTCCTCGTCCCCCCTCCCAACCTTAAACTGAAGCAATACACAAGTCTTAAAGCAATGCACGAGTTTAATGTATGAAATAGCCACTTCTTCGTCTCTTGTCAAGCAACGACCTTTGATGTTAGCAGCGTTGACAGGTGCTTTTTTCAGGAGGCAACTGCACTTCCCTGTTTTATCTTTGAAGACGTTTCGCTTCTCACCCAAGAAGCTTCTTCGGCTCTGACTGGATGGTGGGGAAGGGAAGGATTTATACTCCTTGCAGACAGCTGGTCATTTGCATCCTTTTAGAGAGTCATTGAGTCTACTTGGAGGTTGACCTGTGTCCTCGGGGGTCACCTGACTGGGGTGAATGGGTGTGGAGCCGCCTTCCTTTCAGCTGTTCCAAGAAGGCTCCCCGGAGTTGACCCCGAGGACACAGACAAACCTCCAAGTGGCCTCAACGACCCTCTAAAAGAACGCAAACGACCGGCTGTCTGCAAGGAGTATAAATCCTTCCCTTCCCCCACCATCCGGTCAGAGCCGAAGAAGCTTCTTTATTTTATTTATTTTATTTTAATCCCATTTATATCCCGCCCTTCTCCGAAGACTCAGGGCGGCATACAATTTAAGCACAAACCAATGTGCTTAGCAGTAGCCTTCATTCTATGTATATGCCTGCTTATTAGGGCTTTTGGGCCTCCCCAAGCGGCATTTTTACAAAGTCAGCTTAATTGCCCCCAACAATCTGGGTCCTCATTTTACCTACCTGGGAAGGATGGAAGGCTGAGTCAACCTTGAGCCTGGTGGGACTCGAACCTGCACTAATTGCAGGCAGCTGGTGTTACTTAAGGAGGCATTAGGAGAAGCGAAGTGTCTTCAAAGGAAAAACAAGGAAGTCCAGTTACTTCTTAAAAAACGCCCCTTTGGGGCAACCGTGCCCTCAATGTCTCCGTAGACGTGGAGCCCATCCTTGGGGTTAGTTGGGATTCTGGGGTAAAAATGCGCCTCTTGGCCACCCGGCGCAATGCCTTCTTACCTCCTTCCTCCCTACTCCAGTCAAGTTGGCGAGGGGGCCTGCACCGTCCTGCTGAGTACCCTGATTCCCATGGCTACAGAGATGCTGGCCAACGGAGACGGGACGGGCTTTCCGGAGCTGATGGTGGTCATGGCGACCCTGGCCGGGGCCGGACAAGGAGCCGGTCACCTCCAGCTGCACACAGCGGCTCTGGACTGGCTGGGGAGATGGTAAGAGGGGCAGGAGGGCAGCTGACCAGGACGCAGCCGTGCCGCTCGAGCGAGGGCAGGGAGACCGGCCTCGGAAGGGGTTTCTCCTGTTCTTTAGCTGGGAACTCTGCCTGGGGGGGGGTGGGTCTCCAGCCAGAGGGCTCCTTGAGAAGTTCCCAGTCCAGATCCTGGGGCTCTGGAGCTTCGTTTCCCCTTCAATCCCTTCTTTCTTTGCCTTTCTCAGCAAGAAATATTTGTCACAGAAGAACGTGGTTGAGAAAATGAACGCCAGCATCATGCACGGAAAGGTGAGGGCCCCCCCTGCCTCCCCCCCCTCTGCTCAGAATGGAGACCCTTCGCAAGTCCAGTTCCTTTTTTGGAAAGGGCTAAAGGCAACTCAACTCAACTCTCAACCTGTCCTCAGGCAGCGTTTAACAGATGGTCGGCGCGTTACGACCGTTCGTTTAGGGACCGAAGTTAAAACAGCACTGGGGGGGAAAAGCAATTTCAGGACCATTTTTTTCCACCCTTAACGACCGTCGCGGCCTCCCCCGCGGTTGCAATTCGGCCGCTTGGCAACCGACTCGCATTTGGGACGGTCGCAGAGTCCCGGGGGTGACGCGATTCCCCTCCGTCGAGCAGAGTCTGACGAGGGAAATCAGAGTCACTTATCAGCTGCCCGGCTAACTTTTTAACAACTGCAGTGATTCGCTTTGTAACCGTGGCCCCCCCAAAAAAGGGTCACAAAATGGGGACAAAACTCCTTGCTTTTGCGGCAGAAATTCGGGGCTCCGTTGTGTGCCTCTGCTTCCCTCTGGCGTTGGTCAGGAAAGGCGGGCCAAGCCACTTCCCCACCTTTTCCCTTGCAGCACGTCAACATCCTGGAGTGCACCTGCCACATCGTCTCCTACCTGGCCGACGTCACCAGCGCCCTCAGCCAGAGCGGCACCCAGGGCACCAGCCACCTGTCGGTGGACGGAGAAGAGCGGGCCATTGAAGTGGACTCCGACTGGGTGGAAGAACTGGTGGTGGAGGAGGAGGACTCGCAGGCCGAAGACTCGGTAGGCGGGCCGGGGGAACCCAGCCAGCTGGGCCCTTAAATATTCCCGGGCAATATTTTTGCCTTGGAACCAGAGAGGGGTCCTCGCCGAGAGCTGTGGGCCTTCCCTTCAAGACATGTCTGGCTGAGTATTTCGAGAAGGGAGAGTTTCTCATGCACGTTTGCTCTCCGTAGAAATAATTGGCAAGCAAACGTATTCTATCAGTTGTGTTGAGACAGCTCAGGTAGTGTATGGCAATAGCACTTAGACTTATATACTGCTTCAGAGTGCTTTGCAGCCCTCTCTAAGCGGTTTATAGAGTCAGCCATGTTGCCCCCCCCAATCTGGCTCCTTATTTTACCGACCACGGAAGGCTGAGTCAACCTTGAGCCGGTCAGGATCGAACTCCCGGCAGTGGTCTGCTTCACAACCACACCTCTTCCAAATGGGGGTCTTCCAACGTGGCCCTTTGATGACGTGCGGACTTCAACTGCCAGACTCGTGTGCCTGGCTGAGGAATTCTAGGAGTTGAAGTCCACCAGTCATGAAAGGGCCATTACTCCCCATGCTGGCTCAGGAATTCTGGGAGTTGAAGTTTTCAAGTCATGAAGGGGCCATAAGTTCCCTCATGCTGGCTCGAATTCTGGGAGTTGAAGTCCTCAAGTCATGAAGGGCCCAGGTTGGAAGACCCCCTGCCTTAAACTAAAACCCATTTGTTCCCTCCTGGCTGCGAATGCAGGACGAAGACTCCCTCTGCAACAAGCTTTGCACCTTTACCATCACGCAGAAGGAATTCATGAACCAGCACTGGTGAGATTCCCCCTCCTGCCTTAACCGAACGTGTGTGTGTGTGTGTGTGTGTGTGTGTGTGTGTGTGTGTGTGTGTGTCTTTTTGTCTGCTTTGTCACAAAGTGCTTTGTCTCTCATTTTCTCCCCCCCTCGCCTCCCTGGCCTGCTGTGTTCCTACCTCGGCAGGTACCATTGCCACACCTGCAAGATGGTGGACGGCGTCGGCGTCTGCACCGTCTGTGCCAAGGTTTGCCACAAAGACCACGAGATCTCCTACGCCAAGTACGGATCCTTCTTTTGCGACTGCGGGGCCAAGGAGGACGGGAGCTGCCTGGTAGGTCCCGCGGCCGAATTCTCAAGGAGGAGGGGGTGAGGGTTAGGGTTATCCCTTCGGGGAGGGGCGGTATATAAATCCAAATAAATAAATAAATAAAATCCTGCTTTGTGCCAAACGGCCGAGTCTGACTTGAGGTCCCTGCACGGTGCTTCTCCTCCTCCTCCTCCAGGCCCTGGTGAAGCGGACCCCCAGCAGCGGCATGAGCTCCACCCTGAAGGAGTCGGCTTTCCAAAGCGAACCCCGCGTCTCGGAGAGCGTCCGCCACTCCAGCTCCTCGCCCACAGACAAGTCCAAGTCCTCCGCCAGCGACGGCCGGCCGGGCGACGAAGACAAGCCCAAGAAGAGCTGCCTCTGCAGAAACGTGGAAGGCTGTCGGGAGCAGCTGCAGGCCCAGGTTTGTGCGCCTTTCTCTCTGTTTCTGTGTGTGTGTGTGTGTGTGTGTGTGTGTGTGTGTGTGTGTGTGTGTGTGTAGAGCGGTCAGGGTGCCAGGAAGTCTTCTTACCCCCGCCTGTCCTTGCCTCCCCCCCCAAGGCCAACTTCTCCTTTGCCTCTTTGGTCCTTGAGCTCCTCAACTTCCTGATGGAGGCCATCCAGATCAACTTCCAGCAAGCCTCGGCCATGGGCAGCAGCGGCCGCGCCCAGCAGGCCCTGAACCAGCTGCACACCTTGGACAAGACAGTGGAAATGACCGACCAGCTGATGGTGAGGAGGGCAGCGGGTGCCCGGTGGGGGAAGAGTGGGGGTCTGGCTGGAGGGGAGACCCTCCAGAAAAGCCCCCTTCGTTCCATCCTTCAGAGCCAGGCCTCTCGTCTGGACTCAGGTGCCCAGCAGGGCTGCTTTTCAGAAGTCAAGAATTCCAGGTTAATACTGGGTTTACCCGAAAATAAGCCCTGCCTCGATTTTTTGGGGGGGTGGGGTGGGGAGGGGGAGCTAACATAAGCCCTACCCCAAAAACAAAGCCCTAGTTTTGGGGCGGGGTGCACACCTAAAAATGAAGCTAGGGCGAGGAGGGGGTGGAGCTGCCCCATGTGCCCCCACACCCCCGCTTACCGTTGCAGCCTGCCTCTCCTCGCCGGCCCGCTTCTTCTGCGGCGTCCCCCGGCCCCCCTTTTGCCGTCCGAGGCCTTTCCGGGAAAAAAATACCGGCCGGAGCGGCGTTCTCCGCCGCGGAGGCATTTCCTTCGGCCGCAAAAGAAGTGGGGCGGGGGGGGGCAGGGCTGTCGGTGCTGTAGGGGAGTGGAAAAGATACGCCCCCCCCCGGAAGTAAGATCTGGTGCCTCTTTTGGAGGGGAAGAAAAAGAAAAGAAAGAAAGAGGAAGGAAGGAAGGAAAAGGAGAGGAAGAGGGAGGGAGGAAAGAAAGAAAGAAAAAGGGAAGAAAGAAAAGGAAAGAAGAAAGAAAAAGGAAAGAAAGAAAAGGAAAGAAAAAAGAAAAAGGGAAGAAAGAAAAGGGAAGAAAGAGGAAGGAGGGAAAGAAAGAAAAGGAAAAGAAAAAGGGAAGAAAGAAAAGGAAAGAAAAGAAAAAGGGAAGAAAGAAAAGGGAAGAAAGAGGAAGGAGGGAAAGAAAGAAAAGGAAAGAAAAAAGAAAAAGGGAAGAAAGGAAGGAAGGGAAGCAAGGAAAAGGAAGGAAGGAAGGAAAGAGAAAGAAAGGAAGAGAGGAAGGAAAGAGAAAAAGGAAAGAACAAAGAAGGAAGGAGAGAAGGAAGGAAAGAGGAAGAGAGGAAAGGAAAGAAAAGGAAGGAAGGAAGGAAGGAAAGAAAGAAAAAAAGGGAAGAAAGGAAAGGGAAAGAAAGAAGGGAAGGGAAGGAAAAGGAAAAGGGAAGGAAGGAAGGAAAAAAGGAAAGAAGGAAAGCAAGGAAAAGAAAAAAGGAAGGAAGGAAAGAGAGAGAAGGAAAACAAGGAAGGAGGGAAAGGGAAAGAAAAGGAAAGGAAGGAAGGAAAGGAACAAAGAAGGGAAGAAAGGAAGGAGGGAAAGAAAGAAGGGAAGGGAAGAAAAAGAGGAAAGGAAGGAAAGAAAGAAAGGAAGGCAAGGAAAAGAAAGAAGGAAGGAAAGAAAGAAAGGAAGAGAGGAAGGAAAGAGAAAAAGGAAAGAACAAGGAAGGAAGGAAAGGAAGGAGGGAAGGGGAAAGACGAAAGGAAAGAAGAAAAAAGGAGAGAAAGAAATAGGAAAGAAAGAAAAAGGAAGGAACGAAGGGTCTCGTTTTCGGGGAAACGCGGTATCCCCACCCGAGGTTCCAGGCTGAGTCGCTCACGGCCTCCCCCTTTCCCCCACCCCCCCTGCCCTGCTCCTCCCCCCCCCCCAGGTGCCGACTCTGGGCTCCCAGGAAGGAGCCTTTGAGAACGTCCGGATGAACTACAGCGGCGACCAAGGCCAGACCATCCGCCAGCTGATCAGCGCCCACGTCCTGCGGCGGGTGGCCATGTGCGTGTTATCCTCGCCTCACGGGCGGCGCCAGCACCTGGCGGTCAGCCACGAGAAGGGCAAGGTGAGTTGGCCGAGGAGGGTCCGTCCCCCGGGAACGGGGGGAAAAAAGACCCCTACGAATCTCCGGCCCTCTCTTGGCTTCCACCTGGAGTTTGTGCTTGAGGGGGGTTGGGGGTTGGGGGAGAGGGGGGAAGAAACTTTCGATTTGGGGGGATTTGACGGATTAGATTGACTCCTTGTTATAGAAATGGCTCTTTCCTTTGGAAAAAGGGACAAAGTGGTAGGTGCGACCTTCACGCTTTATTCGGCTGCCCCAGGGGAAGTCGGAAGTCAGTGCCTTCGCTTTTCGCCCTCCTCCTTCCCCGCTGGGCCCTACTGTTTGTTTTTTTGTATTTGGGTATTTTATCTCACTAAGGGACGCAGTGTGGCTCAGTGGGTTAGGACGCTGAGCTTGTCGATCGGAAGGTCGGCAGTTTGGCGGGTCGAATCCCGAGTGCTGTGTAACAGAGTGAGCGCCTGTTACTCGTCCCAGCTTCTGCCAACCTAGCAGTTCGAAAGCACGTAAAAAATGCAAGTAAAAAACAGGGACCGCTCCGGTGGGAAGGTAACAGCGTTCCGTGCGCCTTTGGCGTCTAGTCATGCCGGCCACATGACCACGGAGACGTCCTCGGACAAGCGCTGGCTCTTCGGCTTTGAAACGGAGATGAGCACCGGCCCCTAGAGTCGGAAACGACTAGCACGCATGTGCGGGGGAACCTTTACCTTATTTTATCTCACAATCCAATAGAATGTTATACATTTGTATAAAATCTGCCAATCTCCAGCGTAGAAGGTGGAGGGAGAGGTCCCTGGCGCCCTGATCGTCTCTCTTCCCCCCACCCCCAGACACAGACACACAACGACAAAGCTGGGGCCTGCAGCTTCTCCTGGCAACCTTCCCCATTTCTGATCAGGTCTAACCAAGTGGGGCTATCAACCAGCACCATAAAGTCTGTAAAACCCGGGGGGGAAATTCCCAGTTGATAGACGTCAAAGTGAGCCCGAGAACCATTTCCGGCAATCTGCAGTTTCGTGTTCTTTGCAGCTGGCAGGCAGAGATCCCTCGAGGCTCCTGGGTGGAAAACCGGGATTCCGGGAGCTTCATTTAAATTCTTCTCCTCCCCCCCTCCCTTTCCTGGGTTGTAGCAATAACTCTGCCGCAATGTCCGTGTGTTGCTTGCCCCGGCAGATCACCGTGCTGCAGCTCTCCGCGCTGCTGAAGCAAGCCGATTCCAGCAAGAGGAAGCTGACGCTAACCCGCCTGGCCTCTGCGCCTGTCCCCTTCACGGTGCTCACCCTGACGGGCAACCCCTGCAAGGAGGACTATCTGGCTGTTTGCGGGCTGAAGGTAAGAACAACAACAACAACAGTAGTAGTAGTAGTACCACCAATAGTAATAGGCGCCTTGGGTGCAATCCCCAAACAACTGGAGCACCACTTGAACACCATCATCGGCACTGACCAATTCGCCATTAGTCAATCGCAAGAGGCGGCCTTACTAGGAACTGCTTCCAACCTGTGACGAGATCTGTGATACCATCCAACATCCACATCTGCCTATCCCAGGTCCTTGGGAAGGACTCGATAGGTAGACAGAAGTGCCAAATCCAGTCTGAACATCTGGCTGACTGTGATGATCAATAATAATAATAATAATAATAATAATAATAATAATAATAAGAAGAAGAAGAAGAAGAAGAAGAAGAAGAAGAAGAAGAAGAAGAAGAAGAAGAAGAAGAAGAAGAAGAAGAAGAAGTAGTAGTAGTAGTTGGAAGGGACCTTGGAGGTCGTCTAGTCCAACCCCCCTGCTCAGGCAGGAAACCCTATACCATTTCAGACAAATGGCTGTCCAGTCTCTTCTTAAAAACTTCCAGTGTTGGAGCATTCACCGCTTCTGGAGGCAGGTGGTTCCACTGGTTAATTGTCCTCACTGTCAGGAAGTTTCTCCTTAGTTCCAGGTTGCTTCTCTCCTTGACTAGTCTCCATCCGTTGCTTCTTGTCCTGCCTTCGGGCGCTTTGGAGAATAGCTTGACTTCCTCTTCTTTGGGGCAGCCCCTGAGAGACTGGAAGACTGCCATCCTGTCCCTTTGTGTTTCTTTTGAAGACGTTTCCCTTCTCCCCCAAGAAGCTTCTTCTGCTCTGACCGGAGGGTGGGGGGGGGAGAGGGAGGATTTATACTCCTTGCAGACAGCTGGACATTTGCATCCTTTTAGAGAGTCGTTGAAGCCACCTGGAAGTTTTACCTGTATCCTCAGGCTCACCTGAGCGGTGCAAATGGGTGTGGAGCCTTCTTGGCTGCAGGATATTTTTGTTCCTGGGTCCCTTCACAGTTTGAAAACGGGCCCGGGCTGTCTGTGCTGTCTGAAGAAAGTCCGGTTGCCTCCTGAGAAAAGGAAAGGAAAGTGGGGGGGGGGAAAGCACCTCCGGGGCAAGGATGGATGGCTGACAGCCTCGCCAGACGGTCAGTCTGTAACTCCCCTCTCTTGACCCCTTTTCCAGGACTGCCATGTCCTCACCTTCAGCAGTTCGGGCTCCGTCTCGGATCACCTAGTGCTCCACCCTCAGCTCGCCACGGGCAACTTCATCATCAAGGCAGTCTGGCTTCCGGGATCCCAGACGGAACTGGCCATCGTCACCGCCGACTTTGTCAAGGTAGGGTCCGTGGAGGCTGACCTAACTCCTCCTGCTCCTCTCCCTCTGCTCCAATCTCCTCCAGAACCTCTTGCGTGGCCAGCTGGCGTGGCCTCTCTGGTCTTCCCAACCCCCTTCCTTCCTTCCTTCCTTCCTTCCTTCCTTCCTTCCTTCCTTCCTTCCTTCCTTCCTTCCTTCCACAAGAGCCCTCCTGGGACAGTGGTTAGAATGCAGTATTGCAGGCTGCTTCTGCTGACGGCCGGCTGCCCACAGCCTGCAGCTGGATCCTGACCTGCTCAAGGTTGACTCGGCCTTCCGTCCTTCCGAGGTCGGTAAAATGAGGACCCAGATTGTTGGAGGGGCAAATATGCCGACTCTGTAAACCGCTTAGAGTGGGAGGCTGTAAAGCACCGTGAAGCGGTATGTAAGTCTAAACGCTACTGCTGTTGCTGTAGCTGATCGGATGTTGCATTAAGAGCCGTGGTGGCGCAGTGGTTAGAATGCAGCATTGCAGGCTAACTCTGCCCACTGCCAGCAGTTCGATCCTAACCAGCTCCAGTTTGACTCAGCCTTCCATCCTTCCGAGGTCGGTAAATTGAGGACCCAGATTGTTGGGGGGAGGCGACAGGCTGACTGTAAACCGCTTAGAGGGGGCTGCAAAGCCCTGTGAAGTGGTATATAAGTCTTATTGCTTGGGAAAGGGAGGAAGGAAGGAAGGAAGGAAGGAAGGAAGGAAGGAAGGAAGGAAGGAAGGAAGGAAGGAGAGATGGAAGGGAGGGAGGGAAATAAGGAGAAGGAAGGAGGGAGGGAGGGAGGGAAAATGAGAAGGAAGGGAAGGAAGGAAACGGAAGGAAGCTGTAGTGGCACAGTGGTTAGAAGGCAGCATTGCAGGCTGGCTCTGCCAACTGCCAGCAGTTCGATCCTAACCAGCTCCAGTTTGACTCAGCCTTCCGTCCTTCCGAGGTCGGTAAAATGAGGCAACAGGCTGCCACTTGTAAACCGCTTAGAGGGGGGCCGCAAAGCTCTGCAAAGCGGTATATAAGTCTTAAGTGCTCCTGCTGTTGCGCAGATCTACGACCTCTCGGTGGACGCCTTAAGCCCCACCTTCTACTTCCTGCTGCCGAGCTCCAAAATCCGGGACATCACCTTCCTCTTCAACGAGGAGAGCAAGAACATCGTGGTCATCATGTCCTCGGCCGGCTACATCTACCTGCAGCTCATGGAGGAGGCCAGCAGCGCCCAGCACGGCCCGTTCTACGTCACCAACGTCCTTGAAGTCAGCCACGAGGACCTGAAGGTATCCAGCCGCGCTCGGCCTCCCACCTCAATGCGGCCACGGCACCGTCCAGAAACCCCTCCAGATTTAAAAAAAGGGGGGGGGGCTTCCTTGAGGGAAAGGGACCAACTCGACCCACGGCCAACCTCTCCGGGACAGCTCCATGTGGGACAATTCAACAATTCTATTTAATTATTGAAAATATTTTTTTAAAAAAAATGTTCTACTTTACTTCACATTCACTTTGACCCTCCTTTGGTAGCCTTTAATGATTCTGTTCCACCACTTAGAATATAGTAGAGTAGGAATGGAACGGAACGGAATAGAATAGGAAAAAATGGGATGGAATGGAATGGAATGGAGTGGAGTGGAGTGGAGTGGAGTGGAGTGGAGTGGAGTGGAGTGGAGTGGAGTGGAGTAGAGTAGAGTAGAGTAGAGTAGAGTAGAGTAGAATAGAATAGAATAGAATAGAATAGAATAGAATAGAATAGAATAATAGAATAGAATAGAATAGAATAGAATAGAATAATATAGAATAGAATAGAATAGAATAGAAAATACAGAATGGAATAGAATAGAATAATGGAACCGAATCGAATCGAATAGAATAGGAATAGGAATAGGAATAGAATAGAATAATGGAATGGAATAGAATAGAATTAGGAATAGGAATAGAATAGAATAAATGGAATAGAATAGAATTAGGAATAGGAATAGGAATAGGGATAGAATAATGGAATAGAATAGAATAGAATAGAATTAGGAATAGGAATAGGGAAAGAATAGAATAGATTGTAGAATAGAATAGAACATGGATAAATACAATAGATTAGAATAGAATGTAGAAATAATAGAATAGAATAGACAGATTCTAGAATAGAGTAGAATAGAATCTTTATTGAGAATGGAATAGAATGGAATGGAATGGAATATGGAAAGAACAGAATAGAATAGACAGATTGTAGAATAGAATAGAACAGAACAGAGTAGAATAGAATATGGAAAGAATCGAATAGGAATAGAAGCAGAATAGAATGAAATGGAATAAGAATTAGAATTAGACTTTTTAGAATTAGAATTAGAATTCTCTATTGGCCAAGTTGGACACACAAGGAATTTGTCTCTGGTGCAGAAGCTCTCAGTGTGCATTCAGGCAGCAGACGATAAATCACAATCATAGATAGTCCTTGTAAAAATACATTCCATCATAAATCATAAGATAACAACACAGCCATAGTCATAGGATACTAAATCAGCAATCAACCTAAAGCATACCAGCATGCAGTAATACAACTCGTAAGTTACAAGCTACAAAGTTATCGTCACAAGGCAAGGTAACAGGAGGTAACAGGAAAGATGAGAAGAAGAATAGTAACGCGGAAGTTTGTCAGTGTTGTGGGGAATTAGTTGTTCAGCAGAGTGACGGCATGGGGGGGGGAAGGGGAAATCTCCTTGCGTCTTCAACAGTTCTGGCGTGCAATGCCCTAGAGCACAGGGGTCTTCCAACTCGGCCCTTTCGTGACTTGTGGACTTCAACTCCCAGCATGCCTGGCTGAGGAATTCTGGGAGTTGAAGTCCACGAGTCCTCAAAGGGCCGAGTTGGAAGACCCCATGTGCCTGGCTGAGGAATTCTGGGAGTTGAAGTCCACGAGTCCTCAAAGGGCCGAGTTGGAAGACCCCATGTGCCTGGCTGAGGAATTCTGCCCTGTGGCATTGTTTGGAAGGTAGAAGTTGGGTCCAGGATGTGAGAGGCCTAGGCACAAACTTCCTTCATATACGGTATATTGCAACTTTTTGTCCCGCGGCGAGTGGGCTGAGGCCGCTCGGAGAGTCCGAGGCGGGTGTTTTTTTTGGCGGGGTGGAAGCCCACGCATGCCCTCTCTTCTGCCTTGTGTCCCCGGCAGGACAGCAACGGCCAGGTAGCCGGAGGCGGCGTGTCCATCTACTACTCCCACGTCCTGCAGATGCTTTTCTTCAGCTACACCCAGGGCAAGTCCTTCGCGGCCACCATCAGCCGGGCGACTCTGGAGGTCCTCCACGTCTTTGCCATCAACATCAAGAGGTGAGGCCCTCCCCCTCCCTCCCTCCCCTCGCCCAGTCGGGATGGATGCCGAAAAGCCAGGGGGAATTTGAGGATAGGGGGGGCGTCTTGCCACTGAATTTCCCCAGCTTCGTGGAGGTCTCGTACAGGCAGTCCTCAACTTGCGAGCGCAATCGGGCCCCCGGTTTTCCGCCGTTAAGCGAGAACACTTCTTCAGGGAGTTTTATCCCCTCTCGGCGGCCTTTCTCTCCTCCGGGGTTAAAAGCGAATCGCCGCGGTTTGATCCGCTGGTCAAACCCGTTGTTCAGTTGGTCCCAGCTTCCCCCTTGTCAAAAAGTGGCAAAAAAGGGGAAACCCCCCCCCCCCGGGACACGGCAACCACGTCACAACCGCGAGCCAGTTGCCAAGCGTCCGGATGAAACCGTTGGGGATGCTGCAAAGGTCATGACTGTGGGGAGGGGAACTGGTCCCCAGGCACTTCCCCCCCCCCCGTGCCGTTGGGGTCGCTAAAGGAGCTGTCGTAAGTGGAGGACAGCCTGCGTTCTTTTTCCGAAAGGACTTGGCTGTGCAGCTGGGAGCGAATGGCTGGTAACTCCCGGTTAACACACACACACACACACACAAAGGGAGGCTCAGCTAATCTCAATGTATACATGGTTGTACTTTGACAATAAAGGTTCATTCATTCACACACACACACACACACACACACCCTCCCACACACCCCCGGCCTCCCTGTCTTCCAGCTCTAACGGGGGGACCAGCAAGACCCCCCCGGCCCTCTGCCAGTGGTCCGAAGTCATGAACCACCCGGGCCTGGTGTGCTGCGTGCAACAGACGACCGGCGTCCCTCTGGTCATGATGGTCAAGCCGGACACGTTCCTCATCCAGGAGATTAAGACCTTGCCGGCTAAAGCCAAGGTGAGCTCAGCCAGACCTGCCTTTTGGGAGGGGGCTGAGCGGCCTGGAGCCGGGGGTGGGGGTGGGGGTGGCGGCGCTAAAGCGGTCGGAGAACCGCACGCTCACCGAGTCGGCTTCCGAATCGGCATTCGTGAAGTTAACGGGGGTGGTGTGTGTGTGTGTGGGGGGGGGGATTCGATTCAGGTTTACCTGCGGGGTGGGGGGGGTCCAGAACCCCCGAGGAGCCTCCTTCCTGCTGGCCAGCCCTCTTCCTCTCCCCCCCCACCCACCGTGGCCTCACCCCCCCGGTGTGCCCTTCCCTGCCGTGCCAGATCCAAGACATGGTGGCCATCCGGCACACGGCCTGCAACGAGCAGCAGCGCACCACCATGATCCTGCTCTGCGAGGACGGCAGCCTGCGGATCTACATGGCCAACGTGGAGAACACCTCGCACTGGCTCCAGCCCGCCCTGCAGCCCAGCAGCGTGGTCAGCATCATGAAGCCCGTGCGGAAGCGGAAAGCGGCAGCCCTGCGTAAGTCGCGGCCGGGTCAGGTTGGCTCTGGAAGCTGGGCAGGCGGTTCTTTCTCCCTCTGTCCCTCTCTCCTCCTTCCTCCTCTCTCCCCTTCCTTTCTCCTCCCTCCCTCCTCCTCTTCCTCCTGTCTCTCTTCCTCCTCATCATCTCTCTTTCCTTCCTCCCTTTCCTTCCCTCCTCTCTCCCTCTCTCCTTCCTTTCTCCTCCCCCCTCCCTCCCTCCTCCTCTTCCTCCTGTCTCTCTTCCTCCTCCTCATCTCTCTTTCCTTCCTCCCTTTCCTTCCCTCCTCTCTCCCTCTCTCCTTCCTTTCTCCTCCCCCTCCCTCCTCCTCTTCCTCCTGTCTCTCTTCTTCCTCCTCATCTCTCTTTCCTTCCTCCCTTTCCTTCCCTCCTCTCCCTCTCTCCTTCCTTTCTCCTCCCCCCTCCCTCCCTCCTCCTCTTCCTCCTGTCTCTTCTTCCTCCTCCTCTTCCTCATCTCTTTCCTTCCCCCCTTTTCTTCCTCCTCTCTCCCTCTCTCCTTCCTTTCTCCTCCCCCCTCCCTCCCTCCTCTTCCTCCTGTCTCTTCTTCCTCCTCCTCTTCCTCATCTCTCTTTCCTTCCTCCCTTTTCTTCCTCCTCTCTCCCTCTCTCCTTCCTTTCTCCTCCCCCCTCCCTCCCTCCCTCCTCCTCTTCCTCCTGTCTCTCTTCTTCCTCCTCCTCATCTCTCTTTCCTTCCTCCCTTTTCTTCCCTCCTCCTCCTCCTCACTTCCCCCCCTCCCCGTCCTGTCCTTTTCCTTCCTCCTGTTCTTTCCTCCTTCCCTCCTTCTTCCTCTTGTTCCTCCTCTCCTGTTCCTTTATCCCTCCCTTTTTTTCCTCTTCCTCTTTCCTCTCTCCTTCCTCGCCTTATCCTCTTCTCTCCCTCTTCCTCCTTCTCTCTCCTCCCTCCCCCTCTTCCCTTCCTCCTGCTCTTCCCTCCCTCCCTCCTTCCTTTCTTTTCCCCTTCTTTCTCTTCTCTCTTTCCTCCCTCCCCCTCCTCTTTCCTTCTTTCCTCCCTCTTCCGCCCTTTTCCTCCTCTTCCTCCTCCCTCTACCCCTCCCTTTCGCTCCTCTCCTTCCTCCTCTCCCCTCCCTCCCTTCTCCCCCCTTCTACGAGATTCCTCTCATCACCACTATTTACATCGAATCTCACACAGTTTTCACATTTTTGCGTTTCCTGCCGGCCAGTCCTTTTGCTCTCAGTCCCAAACTGAGGATAGGGAAGGCAGCGAGAGGGACGAGGAAGGAAGGAAGGAAGGAAGGAAGGAAGGAAGGAAGGAAGGAAGGAGCAGGAGAAAGACAGGCCTCTGGGTTACGTTGTAAAGGGGGATTGTTTACAGCGATTCTTTTCACCTGCGAGGAGGGGAGGCCGAATCCCTGGAGAGGCTTCCCAAAGCCATCCCGGACTCCACTCCCCTGGCTCTGCTCTCTGCCTGACGTCCGCTCCTGCCGCCTCCTTTCCCCTCCAGCCACGCGCACCTCCAGCCAGGTGAGCTTCCCCATTGACTTCTTCGAGCACAACCAGCAGCTGACGGACGTGGAGTTTGGGGGCAACGACCTCCTGCAGGTCTACAACGCCCAGCAGATCAAGCACCGTCTCAACTCCACCGGCATGTACTTGGCCAACACCAAGGTAGGAACCGCCCGGCAGGGCTTCGGCGGTGGCAAGGAAGCCCCTCCCCTCCTCCCCCACGGCCGGCAGCGGGAGGAGAGGCCGACGCCCTGGCCCTTCCTGCCTCTTGACGCCGCGCCTCTCCTTTCCCGCTAGCCCGGCGGCTTCACCCTCGAGGTGACCAACAACAACAGCACCATGGTGATGACCGGCATGAGGGTCCAGATCGGCACCCAAGCCATCGAGAGAGCCCCTTCCTACCTGGAAGTCTTCGGACGCACCTTGCAGCTCAACCTCAGCCGCCCGCGCTGGTTCGATTTCCCCTTTACGCGCGAGGAAGCGCTGCAGGCCGACAAGAAGCTGACCATTTTCAGTAAGAGCCCTGATTTGGGGTCGGTCTTGGTGGATGCCGACGTCAGACCTGGCCCCAGTCCCGGGTCCCTTAGGGCAGGGTTTTTCAACCAGTGGTACGGGTACCACCTGTGGCACCTCGGCACCCGGCAGGTGGTAGGCGACCATCCTTGAAAAGGGGTAGCAGGGGAGGGGAATGAGCTGAACCGGTGGCAGCACCGCACAAGTCTGAGCGAGAGACGGCTGGAGCTGCAGGGCTGTCGGGGCTCAGCGGAAGCGCCAGGATCGGCGCTTCTTCAGGGCTGTCGAGGATCAGCAGAAGCGCCAGCATCGGCGTCAGGATCCAGCTGGAGTTCGGCGCTGATCCCGGCGCTTCTGCTGAGCCCAGAAGAAGCGCCGATCAGCTGGAACGTTGCAGCGTCTCCAGGGCCTTGTGACTTACATTCAGATGCTTGGCAACCGATTCATATTTATGACGATCACAGTGTCCCAGGGTCACGTGGAGTGACCAAAACCTGCTGCAACCACCCAGCAGACCAGGGGGGGGGAATAAAAACCAAACACCCCACCCCACCCCCGTTGCCAATCCTCAGCAGAAAGGCTGACAACAATGAAAACCTCGGACAGGAGGAAGAGCGCTGCCGGGCGGGCGGGCAGGTGTCTTGCTCGGCTGTGGCTTGGGGGGCCCTTTTTTCAGGGCTATTGTCACTTCAAACAGTCACTAAGTGAACTGTTGTAAGTCGAGGACGACCTGTACTTCATCATTTTTCTCCTTTTTTTTTTATTTGTCATCTAGTTTTTGACCCCTTGCTAGGCCCACTGGTGGTACTCGGATGTTGCCGTATCCTAAAAGTGGTACAATGGGTGAAAAGGTTGAAAAGCCCTGCCTTAGGAAAAAAGACCCTCGACGTCATTTGGAGGAAGTGACAGGGTCTTTTGCTAAAGGCTGCCGGCTGCAGGAAAGTCAGGCTAGAACTCGATTTCCCGCGGGAAAAGGTTACAGACACTTTCCCCCCCATCCCAGCCCTTCCCGCCGTGACCAGTCTGTCTTCAGCCAAGGAAGAACCTTATAGGTGTTTTGAGAACTTAAGTTTGATTCTTTTACTAGATATTGCTGGCTGCAGTAAATTCAGGCTAGAACTAAGTCTGGTTCTTTTACTAGAGATGTAAAGTCAGGCTGGAACTAAGTCTGGTTCTTTTACTAGATATTGCTGGCCACAGGAAAGTCAGGCTTGAACTACATTTGGTTTTTTTACTAGAGATTGCTGGCTGCAGAAAATTCAGGCTAGAACTAGATTTCTCGCGTGAAAAGGTTACAGACTCTTCCCCCCCATCCCAGCCCTTCCCACCGTGACCAGTCTGTCTTCAGCCAAGGAAGAACCTTATAGGTCAGACATGTCAAACACAAGACCCGGGGGCCAGATCCGGCCCGCGAAGTGGTTTCATGTGGCCCCCGAAGCCATCCTGGAAACAGTGAGGGAACGGTCTCCGCTGCCTTGGCCCTGGCCCAGAGACCCTCCTTCTGCCAGAGACCCTCAGATCTGTCCCACTCCTGCCCAGGCCCCCATAGGCACCCTTGATGCGAACGATGTAGAGCTGGCCAGGCCCACCCAGTAGGCCATACACACTCTAGCCACGCCTACCCAGTAGGCCACGCCCACCCTGGTCATACCCACCCGGCCCCCTGAGGGCAACCACAATGCTGATGTGGCCCTCAATGAAATTGAGTTTGACACCCCTGTTATAGGTGTTTTGAGAATGCTGAGAGGTTTGGGGCAC
Source organism: Vipera ursinii (assembly GCF_947247035.1). Lineage (NCBI taxonomy): Eukaryota > Metazoa > Chordata > Lepidosauria > Squamata > Viperidae > Vipera > Vipera ursinii. Next base: position 5,811,044 of record NC_139530.1, on the reverse strand, counting down.
AATTCGGTCTCGGGCTGAGTGGCCTTGAGCCCTGGCACAAACTGCTTCCATCTTTCACTGGACTTCATCAAGCTGCTGTCCCCCCTCCCTATTTCCCATCGCCTCCCCCTACAGGTTTATTCCCCATTTGTCTTCCTCCTCCCCAGCCTTTAATCGCAGGATGCCAGCGAGGCACCAAAGCCGAAGAAGGCAGACTTGATAGCCACAAACGAAGTCTCCGGCTATAGTTTGTGGAATGGTGTTGCTTCTTGGTGGAGCCTCAGGATGCCAAGCAACAATCTTGGTTTAGGAACCACAAGAAGCAGTTGCAAAAGATGCCAGAAGGCCCACAGGCTGGGGGGGCATGGTGGATGTGTCAGGGGGTGCTCTGTGGCAGATTGAAACCCGTCCTACCCTTCTTTTTCCCAACCGCAGTCGGGGCCTCTGTTGACCCGGCCGGAGTCACCATGCTGGACGCCGTCAAAATCTACGGCAAGACCAAGGAGCAGTTTGGCTGGCCGGACGAACCCCTGGAGGATTTCCCGTCGGCCTCCGTCAGCAGCGTCTGCCCCCCGAACCTGAATCAGGGGAACGGCACCGGCGACACGGAGTCGGCCGCCCCCGCAGCCGTGGGCGGCACCGTCCTGGAGAGGTAAACTTAACGGCCGATCCTTTCGTTTGGCAAAATCTGTTCCTCTCTCTCTCTCTGAAGCTGCTTCCCGGTCCGATTGGACCTGAATTCTGGCCTATCCACCGTGCCAGGGCGTCCTTTTCCGCAAGCGGCGCGTCCAACCTCGGCAGCTTTTTTAAGTCTTGCGGACTTCAGCACTTTTAGACCTTTAAAGGAAAGGAATACACTTTTTATTCGGGCCCCGTTTTGTCCACGCGCTTCTCTTTCCTTCTGTTTCCCCCCCCCCTCGCCCCCTCCCCCAAATTCCCAGCTCCGTTTAGTTGGCCGACTCCCTCCCTCTGTTGAGTTGCTCTTTAGGATGTGTGTTTTTTCCTCAATTCTGGCTCTTGTGAGCTTCGTATCTTTTCATTTATATCTACCTATGTTATTTTTCTTTTCCCCCCCCCCACCCCTTTTTTCCCCCCTTTTGCTCCCCTACCCCCCTCAAAAAAAAAAAAGTTCTGAATCTGAGTCCTTAACCACCCTGGACCGGTTAGTATATCCTTGCCTGTCTCTGCATGATGGCTTTGGGTGGCAAAGACGGCTGCCCGCTGCTTTTCCATCCTACTACTGGCTGTGGTTTTTTTCCCCCCTCTTTCTGTGCGCGTGTTCACACGTACGATCGGTGGGTTGTTCTGGTTGGGGATTTTTAAATAATTAAGCTCCACTGCACTGCTTAATAACGGGGGGGGGGGTTGTCCCTTGCATGGCAGATTAAGTCAGCGGGGGAAAAAGGGAAAGAAAATCTAACCGGGGTGTGTGTGTGTGTGTCTGCTCCTGGCTAAACTGTTGCCTGCCCTCTAGGCTTAAACCCCCCCCCCCCAAAAAAAAAAACCAGAACGGCAGAGCTTGACCAGCTTTTTGGGAAGCGCGAGAACGAGGCGAACCTGCAACTTGCCTGCGTGTTGTGTGAAGGAAGTCCCTGAGATATGCCCCCAAGATTGACATGCTAGCTCTTCGTTTGTTTTTTTCTGCCTCACATCCTTCCTGGGCTGGTTTCATTTTTATTTTTATTTATTTTTTTAACCTAGAAGGAGATCCCCTTTTTCGTAAGTTGTTTTTTCCTGTAGCTCGTTTCAGATGCCGGCTAGCTGAAGAAGGCTTGAGCCTTCTTCAAACCGGGAATTGGCTGGACCACTTTTGTTGGGCCTGTTCTGGCTTTCTCCCTTTTTCCCCTCCCTTCTGCTCCTTCCTGGTTGATAACGTACCACGAAGGCTGGGAGGGATCGTCTCAAAATCGGAATCTTGTAGATAAAAGATAGGAGGGACGCGGTGTGGCTCAGTGGGTTAGGACGCCGAGCTTGTCGATCAGAAGGTCGGCAGTTTGGCGGGTCGAATCCCGAGCGCCGCGTAACAGAGTGGAGCGCCTGTTACGCGTCCCAGCTCCTGCCAACCTAGCAGTTCGAAAGCACGTAAAAATGCAAGTAGAAAAACAGGGACCGCTCCGGTGGGAAGGGAACAGCGTTCCGTGGGCCTTTGGTGTCCAGTCATGCCGGCCACGTGACCACGGAGACGTCCTCGGACAAGCGCTGGCTCTTCGGCTTTGAAAGGGAGATGAGCACCGGCCCCTAGAGTCGGAAACGACTAGCACGCGTGTGTGGGGGAACCTTTTACCTTTAATATATAAATATTAATCACGCTGTTGATGTAATAGATCCCCAGGCATCCACGTCTTTGCGTTTTCTTTGGGAGAGAACAACTTTCCTGGCAGCTAACTGATCCCCACCGCTGCCACCAATCTGGAGCTAGAGGTCCGCCCTAAAACAGCCCCGATTTTTCCCTGAAAACGAGCCAGATTGGCTTGGACCTGCATGGTGCCTGTAGCAGCTCATTTCCTTTGCTTTTCTTCTTTTTCTCTGCACTGGGGCAGGCGGGGTGGGGGGGGGAGAGTTTGGCATCCCCTGACTGCTCCCCGCTTTCCTTTCTGACCGAGCAGGAGCCATTTCTGACCCGCCTTCTTCTCCTTCTCCTCCTCCTCTCCTCCTGCAGGCTAGTAGTCAGCTCTTTAGAAGCCCTGGAAAGTTGGTTTGCCGTCGGGCCGGGCAACGAGAAGGCAAGTCCCTTTGCTGTGGGGAGGGCGGGGCGGGGTGGTTGTGGGGAGCGAGGCGTGGCACCCCGACGCTTGGCAGGTGCCGGCTCCTCGGACTGTCGTGCCGAAGCAGAGATTTGTCCGGAAATGAGCTCCTTGTCCTGCACCCAAATTAAAATCCAGAAAGGCAGAGCATACACATACACACGCACACACACATGGGTCTGAGCAGGCCGTGGCATTCTCCCTTCTCTTGTGTGTGTGTGTGTGTATTTGGGGGGCTTCCCCACCCCCAAAGCAAGCGCAGCCTGACTTGAGCTGGTTTGCCCGCAGGAGAAAACCAAGGCCGCCACCCAGGAGTTGGCCACCATGCTTCTCTCCACACCGGCCCCTTCCAGCGTCCAGCAGCAGACCAAGAGCCTCCTGGCCAGCCTCCACACCAGCCGCTCGGCTTACCACAATCACAAGGTAGGCAAAGCCGACTTCCTTCCTTCCCGGCGCGGCGTCCCCGGATCCTTCCGTTTGACGTCCTGCGAGAGTCCCAGGGGCGTTTGGGGAGTCTCGCCTCGGTTTCCGCATGCGGCTGCGGGGAACGAAGGCCTTTCGGCCTCCTTCCGGATGAAGGGTCATGGGTCCAGAAAGACACACACACATACACACACACTCACACATACACACCCCAACTCCTCCAGGGAAAAGGAGAGAGCACCCCTGCTGGACACACACACACACACCAACTCCTCCAGGGAAAAGGAGAGAGCACCCCTGCTGGACACGGACACACACACAAACACACACACACACACACACCACAACTCCAGGGAAAAGGAGAGAGCACCCCTGCTGGACACACACACACACAAACACACACCCCAACACCCCAACTCCTCCAGGGAAAAGGAGAGAGCACCCCTGCTGGACACAGACACACACAAACACACACACACACACACACCACAACTCCAGGGAATAGGAGAGAGCACCCCTGCTGGACACGGACACACACACACACACACCAACACCAACTCCTCCAGGCAAAAGGAGAGAGCACCCCTGCTGGACACACACACACACACACACACACACACACACAAACACACACACACACACCCCACAACTCCTCCAGGGAAAAGGAGAGAGCACCCCTGCTGGACACACACACACACACACAGACACACACAGACACACCCCACAACTCCTCCAGGGAAAAGGAGAGAGCACCCCTGCTGGACACACACACACACACATACACCACAACTCCTCCAGGGAAAAGGAGAGAGCACCCCTGCTGGACACACACACACACACACACACACACAGAGACACACACACACACACACACCCCACAACTCCTCCAGGGAAAAGGAGAGAGCAACCCTGCTGGACACACACACACACACACACACACAGAGACACACACACACACACACACCCCACAACTCCTCCAGGGAAAAGGAGAGAGCAACCCTGCTGGACACACACACACACACACACACACACACCCCAACTCCTCCAGGGCACTGGTGTTGTGGCATCAGGTGAGCACAGCCTTGTGAGGGAGGCCTGGCCTCAGCCCTTCCCTCAAGAACGTTCAGCTCTTGAAGCGGGCAGCCTTTCCACAAAAGGAGCTTTTATGGAGAGACAGTGATTGCCGAGAAAGCGGGCAGGATCTGAAGTTCCCGCGCAAAAGCATTAGGCCCGGGCTCTTCTAACGTGGCCCTTGGATGACCTGTGGACTTCACGCGTGCCCGGCTGAGGAATTCTGGGAGTTGAAGTCCACAAGTCGTCCCAAGGGCCGAGTTGGAAGAGCCCTGATCCGTGGCGGACCTGAGCGTGACTCGGATTCAGCTCTTTCCTTTGGCGCCTCCCGTCTCTGCAGGATCAGGCCCTCCTGAGCAAAGCCATCCAGTACCTCGCCACCTCGAACAAAGAAGGGAAGGACATGGAACCGGAGGTGTTCCAGAGGCTGGTCATCACGGCCCGCTCCATCGCCATCATGCGGCCGAACAATCTGGTCCATTTCACCGAGTCGAAGTTCCCGTCTCTGGACGTGGGTAGGCAAAGCGCCGTCCTCTGCTTGACGACTGGTGCACAGCCCACGCAGCCAGCTTTTTCTCTTCCCGGGTTGGGGTTTGGTTTTTGCTTTTTTTGCAAACAGGGTGTGGCTTTTGGGGGGGCGGGATGCAGCTGCTGAGCTAAAAAGCTTTCCTGAATTTTTCAGAAAGTGGCGAAGAATGGCAGGAGGGTACGAAGGCCCTGGAAGGAGAAGGGTGCACTTTCGTTACCCAGCTGGTCAACCATTTCTGGAAACTTCACGCCTCAAAACCCAAGAATGCCTTCCTGGCACCTGCTTGCCTGCCAGGTGGGTGCCGCCTTCCTTGAGCTGATCTCTCCCTCCCTCCTTCCTTCCTTTCCTTCTCTCTGTTTCCTTCCTTTTCCTCCCTCCCTCCTTCCTTCCTCCCTACCCTCCCTCCCTTTCTTCCTCTGTTTTTTTCCTTCTCCCTCCCTCCCTCCCTCCCTCCTTCCTTCCTTCCTCTCTGTTTCCTTCCTTCTCCTCCCTCCCCCATTCTTCCCTCCCTCCCTCCCTCCTTCCTTCTGTTTCCTTCCTTCTCCCTCCCTCCCTTCCTCTCCCCCTCCCTCTCCCCCTCCCTCTGTTTTTTCCTCCTCCCTCCCTCCTTCCTTCCTTCCTCTCTGTTTCCTTCCTTCTCCCTCCCTCCCTTCCCCCTTTCTTCCTCCCTCCTTCCTTCCTTCTCTCTGTTTCCTTCCTTCTCCCTCCCTGTCCTTCCTCTCCCCCTCCCTCCCTTCCCCATTCTTCCCTCCCTCCCTTCCTTCCTTCCTTCTCTGTTTCCTTCTCCCTCCCTTCCTTCCTCTCCCCCTCTCTCCCTCCGTTCCCCCTTTCTTCCTCCCTCGTTCCTTCCTTCTCTCTGTTTCCTTCCTTCTCCCTCCCCGTCCTTCCTCTCCCCCTCCCTCCCTTCGCCCATTCTTCCTTCCCTCCCCTCCCCTATTCCTCCTTCCTCTCCCCCCACACCTTGTCTCGCCCCCCCCCTGAGCAGCAAGGGCTTCTGTCCATTCGCATCCGAGGCTCCCAGCCTCTCTGAGCTTCCCTTCCGCTTCCTCTCTGCCACAGGCCTGACCCACGTCGAGGCCACGGTCAGCGCCCTGGTCGACATCCTCCACGGCTATTGCATCTGCGAGCTGGACTGCATCGATGCCGCCTCCAAAATCTACACGCAGATGCTGCTGTGCCCGGTACGTGGCTTCACGGCTCGCCTGGGGCTGGTTCCAGGGCAGCCCGTGTGTCTTTGCGGAAGGACAGCGCGTGATTTCCCCACCCACCCCCTGACTGAGGACCCTAGAGCAGCGCCCCCCCCAACCTTTTGGGCCCCAGGGACCGGTTTCGTGGAGAGGGGTTTTTTCCCCACGGAGTAGAGCGGGCCTGGTTCCCGCGTACTTGCCTGCCTGCATCCCACGGAGGGCTTGTTTGCAACGGGCCGGTTTCTGGCGTGGTGTGGACCGGTGCTGGTCCACGGAGCAGGGGTGGGGGAGCTGTGCCCTAGAGCAGGGGTAGGCAACCTCGGCTCTTTTATGACTCATGGACTTCAACTCCCAGAATTCCTGAGCTGACTCAGGAATTCTGGGAGTTGAAGTCCATGAGTCATAAAAGAGCCGAGGTTGCCTAACCCTGCCCTAGAGGGAGCGGCTGCAGGAGGGGCCTGGCTGGTCTCTTGCACCCTCGGCTGTTGCACCCCAACCTCGTAGGAATCGGCAGCCTCGTCACAGTCCCACTGTGGGAGGAGAGAGCTGCTCCTCCTCCTCCTCCTCCTCCTGGAGCAGCGGAAGGGCAGAGAACTCGGCGCTCTCCGCTAGTCGCTCCCCTGGCTGCCTGGCTCAGACTCATGCTGGCTGTCAGCTCCCATAATCCCCAGCCAAAAGGATAGGTGGCAATCTGGGCTGGATGTATGCTTGGCTCGCTCCTTAGCCCTTGCCCTCTGCTGTCCCTGTCAACGCTGCTAACGTCGAATGTCCTGGCTTGACAAGAGACGAAGAAGCAGCCATTTCATCTGTTAAACTTGTGCATGGCTTTAAGAGATTGAGTTTAAGGATGGGAGGGGGGACGAGGAAGATTGCACCTTCAAGGCCATCTCTAACTAAAGAAGATAAGAACTCAGCGGGTTGGGAAACTTGATTCTTTAAATGAATTGGAGAATATGGTTAATGACAAAATTAGAAAGGTGGAGAATTGCGGTTTAATATATTGTGCGAGGCGGCGGAGGTTTCAGATTCCAGCTTCCTTCGAAGCAAGCGTTTGCCGGTGTATTAGGCTAAATAAAGGACTTTTAAGGTAAAGAATGCCGCAGAGTCACTTGAAAAGCCCACACGTCGGAAACGTGACAGTCCCGGCGAGGAAGACGCCGGCTACTTCTGCTGCCCGGCATCAGCGAACATAAACCAAGTTAGCTAGGTCTGAACCGTGTGCGAATGCAGCCGGAACGTCCCTCCGCAGGGCTGCGACCCTGGAGCTTTCCTGGCAGAGAGTCTCCGGCCGGTCCCTTGGGAGTTGGTTCCTCCCGACAGTTTGCTCTTTGTCGCTTGCTTTCCAGGATCCGGCGGTGAGCTTCTCCTGCAAGCAAGCGCTGATCCGGGTGCTGAGGCCCCGGAACAAGCGGAGGCACGTGACCTTGCCCTCCTCTCCTCGAAGCAACACCCCCATGGGTAAGGGGGGGCGCTCTTTTTGGCCTCTGCATTGGCCACACCGGGGTACGGGCAAGCGACACCTCGGCGGAAGAGCCCCGAGGGTGCGTCAACCCTGGAGACGTCTGCCCTCCGAGGAGACCCCAGGAGCATCTCTCCATGCTCGGGTGGGCCACATCCCCACTGGGTGGGACCGGAGAGGTTTTTTCTCTTTCTTTCTTTCTTTCTTTCTTTCTTTCTTTCTTTCTTTCTTTCTTTCTTTCTTTCTTTCTTTCTTCCTTTCTTTCCTTCTTTCTTTCTTTCTTTCTTTCTTTCTTTCTTTCTTTCTTTCTTTCTTTCTTTCTTCCTTCCTTCCTTCCTTTCTTTCTTTCTTTCTTTCTTTCTTTCCTTCCTTCCTTCCTTCCTTCCTTCCTTTCTTTCTCTTTCTTTCTTTCTTTCTTTCTTTCTTTCTTTTTTTCTTTCTTTCTTTCTTTCTTTTTTTCTTCCTTCCTTCCTTTCTTTCTTTCTTTCTTTCTTTCTTTCTTTCTTTCTTTCTTTCTTTCCTTCCTTTCTTTTTCTTTCTTTCTTTCTTTCTTTCTTTCTTTCTTTCTTTCTTTCTTTCTTTCTTTCTTCTTTTTCTTCTCTTCCTCCTCTTTCTTCTCCTCCTCCTCCTCCTTCTCTTTCTTCTTCTCCTCCTCCTCTTTCTTCTTCTCTTTCTTCTTCTCCTCCTTCTCTTTCTCCTTCTTTCTTCTCTCTTTCTCTCATGCTCTCTTGTGCGCTCTCTCTCTCATGCTCTCTCCTTTTCTCGTGCGCTCTCTCTCTCTCTCGTGCTCTCTCGGCTTCGTCTGCGATGCACCTGGCTGGACTTAGCAGGACTTTTCTCTCTCTCTTTTTTTTTTAAACATCCAGGTGACAAAGACGATTATGATGATGACGATGCCGATGACAAACTGCAGACCCCCGGCCTGCCCAGCGGGGAGGACATTCGGCAGGAGAGCCAGGAGCAAAACGAGGTGGACCATGGAGACTTTGAAATGGTGGTGAGTGTCTTGCTGGCAAAGGCAGGCTGGGCCAGCCGCTCGGCCTGGAGAGGAAGTGGGGCATCAGGATGCTTCTTTGGGATGTGGGTCTTAAATCTAAATTGGAGGGGGGTGGGTGGGTCCAAGGGTATAGTTCCCCCAGAGTAGGGGTAGGCAACCTCGGCTCTTTTATGACTCGTGGACTTCAACTCCCAGAATTCCTGAGCCAGGACGGCTTAGCTTGGAAACCTCTCCCTTTCCTCTCAGCATGGCTGGCTGAGGAATTCTGGGAGTTGAAGTCCACGAATCATAAAAGACCCAAGGTTGCCTACCCCTGCCCCAGAGGTATAATAGGGGCCTAGGGGTGTCTATTGCATCAGGCCAAAATGTTTGAGCCTTGAGCTTGGTTAGAAGGCAGCACTGCAGGCTAACTCACTGCCCACAGCCAGGAGTTCGATCCTGACCGGCTCAAGGTCGACTCAGCCTTCCGTCCTTCCAAGGTCGGTAAAATGAGGACCCAGATTGCTGGGGGGGGGGGCAACAGACTGACTCTGTAAACCGCTTAGAGAGGGCTGCAAATACTTTGAAGCGGTATATAAGTCTTACTGCTTCAAAAGGAAGGGAAGGAAGGAAGGAAGGAAGGAAGGAAAAAAAATGAGAAAGAAGCGAAATAAGGAGAAGCAAGGAAGGAAGCTGTGGTGGTGCAGTGGTTAGAATGCAGCATTGCAGGCTGACTCTGCCCACAGCCAGGAGTTCGATCCTGACCGGCTCAAGGTCGACTCAGCCTTCCGAGATCGGTCAAACGAGGACTCAGATAGTCGGGGCGGGGGTGGGAGCAACCGGCTGGCTCTGTAAACCGCTTAGAGGGGGCTGCAAAGCCCCATGAAGCGGCATATAAGTCTAAGGGCCCTTGCTGTTTGGCACCTCTCACGCTCTTAGCCCGAATCGATGGTGCTGGAAACGGCCGACAACGTGAACAACGGGAACCCGTCCCCCCTGGAGGCTCTCCTGGCTGGGGCCGAGGGCTTCCCCCCCATGCTGGACATCCCCCCCGACGCCGACGACGAAACCATGGTCGAGCTGGCTATTGCCTTGAGCCTGCAACAGGACCAGCAGGGTGAGAAGAGGCAGGCAGCAACGGGGGTGGGGGTAGGGGGGGCCTCCTACGGGCAAGGCCAGGAGAATGCGGGGGATCCTGGATACGGGGGTGGGGGGGGAAAAGAAAAATGGAGACTAGCTGGTGGGTTCCTCCTCTAACCCTGGAGCTGATTTCTCCCACCTACCCTTCCTTCCCCCCCCCCCCAGGCAGCAGCAGCAGCGCGCTCGGCCTGCAGAGCCTGGGGTTGTCCGGACAGGCCCCCAGCTCTTCTTCTCTGGACGCCGGGACCCTCTCGGACACCACGGCGTCAGGTAACGCACAGGGGGTGAAATCCGGACCCTGGGATGGGCGGAGGCGTGGGAACGGGGGTGGGGTGGGCTTAATCAACCCTGCCTTGACCGCAAGAGAGTCCTTGTGGCCTCCAGTTTGAACGGACACCCCCCCACACACACACACACCGGGTTTAGTGTTTGAAGGGGATTTCGAAAGGGCTACGAAGCCCCCCCCCAGCCTTCGTTTCTCCGGGGCCGCCATGCTGTGGGCCGGCCCCGCTCGACTTGCTCAGAGGCCGTGTGTTTACTCGTAACAGCTCTCTTTACCCTCCTAGCTCCAGCCTCCGACGACGAAGGCAGCACGGCCGCCACCGACGGCTCCACGCTCCGCACCTCCCCGGCCGACCACGGGGGCAGCGTGGGCTCCGAGAGCGGGGGCAGCGCGGTGGACTCCGTGGCCGGCGAGCACAGCGGTAATCGCCCCCTCTGGCTTTCCCCCTTCCCTTTGGGGGGAGCGTTGGCCTCTCCGGTCCGGGCCTGGCGGGGCTCACCCACCTGGCTCCCCCCTTGCAGTGTCCGGCCGCAGCAGCGCCTACGGAGACACGGCGGCCGAGGGCCATCCGGCGGGGCCCGGGAGCATCAGCTCCAGCACGGGGGCCATCAGCACCGCCACGGGGCAGCAGGAGGGCGAGGGCTCTGAAGGCGAGGGCGAAGGCGAAGCGGACGTCCACGCCAGCAACAGGCAAGAGCTCTCTCCTGGCTGGGGGGGTCTGGGGGGGCACCCCAAGGCTGCGGGGACTCCTTCGCACGTCCCGGTCCTGGGGGAGACGGCAACGGCTGCGAGTCACACGGCAGCAGGGCGACCCCGAGCCTGGGGAAGGGGAGGAGAGAAAGGGCTGAGGAAGTCAGAGGTGGGAAAGGGAAAGTTCGTGGGGAGGGGACCGTGGTTGCAGTGGTTAGGCCCTTCCTCTTCCTCAGGGCCAATCAGAAATCCCAGATAGCCTTTCCTGTGGACGTGGCTTTGGGCTAAAAAGGGGAACACAATTCGTGCTTGCTCAGTTGCCGGAGCGTGGTTTTGCAGCCAGCACTCACAAGCTCTCTCTCTCTCCCTCTCTCTCCCTCTCTCCTTCTCTCTCTCTCTTTCCCTCTCTCTCTCTCTCCTTCCTTCCCCCCTTCTTCCTTCCTTCCTTCCTTTCTCTTTTCTTTCTTCCCTCCTTCCTTCCCCACTTCTTTCTTTCCGTTCCTTCCTTCCTTCCTTCCCCACTTCTTTCTTCTCTTCCTTCCTTCCTTCCATCCATCCTTCCTTCCTTCCTTCCTTCCTTCCTTCCTTAGTTCCTTCCTTCCCCACTTCTTTCTTTCTTTCTTTCTTTCTTTCTTTCTTTCTTTCTTTCTTTCTTTCTTTCTTTCTTTCTTTCTTTCTTTCTTTCTTCCTTCCTTCCTTCCTTCCTTCCTTCCTTCCTTCCTTTCTCCAGGTTGCACATGGTCCGGCTGATGCTGCTGGAACGGCTGCTGCAAACCCTCCCCCAGCTGAGGAACGTCGGCGGCGTCCGGGCCATCCCCTACATGCAGGTGGGTCTGTCTCTCTCCCCACACCCCCGCCATCTTTGTGATCCGTATGGCGCGTGGATGCCGGACCTTTTCCTCCCTTTGTGCTTTTCTTCTCTCTTTCTCCCTCTTTTACTCGGGCTGGTGCTCAAAGGCCAGGCCCACTTTCTCTCCTTAAAGCTGCCTGGTATCCTAAGCAAGAGGCTGGAACTGTGGAAGACCTTGTGCGTCCTCTCGCTGACCCTGCTTTCGTGTCTTCTTATTCAAATGCGTTTCATGTTATTTGGGGGGTGGAGACTTCTCTCCACCACGCCTGGGGGACTCCGCCCTCCCCAGCCATGCTTTCTGTCCCCAGGTGATCCTGATGCTGACCACTGACCTGGATGGCGACGAAGAAAAAGACAAAGGCGCTCTGGACAACCTCCTCGCCCAGTTGATTGCTGAGCTCTGCATGGAGAAGAAGGTAACACACACAGAAACACACACACACACACACACCCCTTTCTGCATATGACATCCCCAGGATGAGACATGAACGTAGTTGGGGCATGCTATGAGAGACAGTGGCTCCCCCTTAAAACTCTAAGCTATCAACCAGAATAGAGCTGGAAGGGACCTTGGGAGGCCTTCTAGTCCAACCCCCTGCTCAGGCAGGAGACCCCTACACCAGGGGTCTTCAAACCTGGCCCTTTTAGGACTCGTGGACTTCAATTCCCAGAATTCCTCAGCCAGCATGGGGGAAACTATGGCCCCTTCGTGACTCGTGGACTTCAACTCCCAGAATTCCTCAGCCAGCGTGGGGGAACTGTGACCCCTTCATGACTCGCGGACTTCAACTCCAGAATTCCTCAGCCAGCGTGGGGGAACTGTGACCCCTTCATGACTCGCAGACTTCAACTCCCAGAATTCCTCAGCCAGCGTGGGGGAACTGTGACCCCTACATGACTTGTGGACTTCAACTCCCAGAATTCCTCAGCCAGCGTGGGGGAAACTATGGCCCCTTCATGACTCGTGGACTTCAACTCCCAGAATTCCTCAGCCAGCGTGGGGGAAACTACGGCCCCTTCATGACTCGCGGACTTCAACTCCCAGAATTCCTCAGCCAGCATGGGGGAACTGTGACCCCTACATGACTTGTGGACTTCAACTCCCAGAATTCCTCAGCCAGCATGGGGGAACTGTGACCCCTACATGACTTGTGGACTTCAACTCCCAACTTCAACTTCCTCAGCCAGCACGGGGGAACTATGGCTAATTGTCCTCACTGTTAGGAAGCTGCTCCTTAACTCCAGGTCGCTTCTCTCCTCCGCGAGCTTCCATCCTGAGTCAGACCTGTGACTTAGGATATGGAAACTCCTCAAGGGGAGAAGCCATCATCCTAATACTCATCAAGAATCATCCTAAATCAGAGCTGTGGGGGAAATGCCACTTTTGCAGGCCCAGCCGGGAAGCCCCCTCCACCTGCTGGCCACCAGAGGGCAGCAGTCACTCGAGGGAGAACCAAGGGGCCGGTGGTGGCTAATTGTTTATTTAATTGCATATATTTTAATTTATTTGCTGCCCGCCTCGTAACGAGGTCACTCAGATCGGTAGGCCGTAGTGCCAACTTTGAAAAATACACGAAGTATTTGCAATTGCTTGTGTGTGTGTGTGTGTGTGTCGGGGGGGTGGGGTGTTATCAGAGATAGGTCTGCACTTGTGCGCCAATCCTAATTCAGGGGCTCAGGATGATACAGGTGCTTTTTTCCCCTCGGGCAAGGGTTCGGACCAGATGGCCAGCCCTCGGTCCCCTTAGCCCAGAGACCCCCAACCTTTGGGGTACCAGGGACTACCGGTTCTGTGGAGAGAGGTTTTTCCACGGACCGGAGGGCACGTGGTGTTGCGTGCTGCCTGCATCCCACGGACGGGGCTTTGCTTGTTTGCGCAGACCGGTTGCTGGCATGCCGCGGCCCGGTACCGGTCCACGGCCCGAGGGTGGGGTTGGGGACCCCTGTCTTAGCCCTTTCCTTTTTCTTTCCTCCCTTCCTCTCCCTCGCAGGACGTGTCCAAGAAAAACGAACGCTCCGCCCTCAACGAAGTCCACCTGGTGATCATGAGGCTCTTGAGCGTCTTCATGTCCCGGACCAAGTCCGGTTCGAAATCTTCCATTTGCGAGGTACGTGCGGAACGTGTCCCGCTTGGGGGGTGGGGCGCCCTGCCCCAGGCGCCTCTGCGCAGCTCCGTGTCGGTCAGAAAGGAAGGGCTGTGTTTTTTTTTCACCCCTCCCCAATTCACCCCTCCTCGCCCCCTTTCCTGATTGCAGACGCTTCGGCTTTCGACCACCGATCCTCCGCGGTTCAAAAAAGAGGGGTGGGGTGTATTTGCAAATGCGATTGTCGGGAGGGCCGAAACGCCGCGCTATCTGCCGTGTTTCAAAAGGGCTAAGCGGATTCCGTTGCTAAACGGCGCAACGCTAAGGAGGGAAGCGCTGGCAGAGGCGCATGTGGAGGAAAGCATATTAATATTACAAAAGCGCGAGAGGTTAAAAATGGAAGCGGGAAGGCGTTGCATTTTAATGAGCTTACGGGCTGGGGGCTTCGTTTGGGTTTAGGAGGGCTTTCTCTAATGGTTTTATTTACACTTGGGGCTCGCGCGGCCTCTTTTTTTTCCTCCCCCCTCTCCCTTTTTCCTCCCAAGAGCGGAAGAAGCAAGGGGGTGGGGGGCGTCTTTTCAAAACCTGTCAAAAGTGCCGATGACCAGTGGGGGCGAGGGAAGCCGGGCTGGCGCGGGGCGTCTCCCGGCATCTCTTCAAAAGCGCCGCGGACTCCCTCCCTCGTCGTTGGCGCAACTGGCCGAATTCCAGAGGAAGGCAGGAGAGGCTCCTCCGTTTGAAGGGGAGGCAAATGAAAAAGGCTGGAGTCCCCCCTCTCCTCCTCCTCCTCCTCCTCCTCCTCTTAATCCTCTGCTCGGTGCCCACCGGCATGTGTGTCGAGGGGAGATTAGACTCCAGAGCTGATTGCCGTTTTGCCTCTTTCCCCCCCCCTCCTCCTGCCTCTTTTGTGCTAAGCCTCCTTCCAAAGAGTAAAGGCTCCTGTAAAGGGCTCTTTTCAAAGAATTATCAAAGGCCAGGAAGGGCCCAGACCCAGCAGGAGTGGGGTGGCATTCCCCCCACACACCCCCAGGCCCTCCGGGACCCCCGTTCTCTGGCTCTTCTGGGGGCCATTTGGACTCAGGGCCTGTAGCCACCCCCTCCGTGCCTTGGAACCCCTTCATTCTCCCTCCAGGTTGCTTGGACTCCTGGGGGGCTTCAGGCCACGGAGCCCCCCGCCATGGTCTGGATGAGTGTTCTTGCGTCGCCTGGCCGTGCCAGGCTGATAGGGGCATCCCTGCCCCGTGCTCTGCGGAAGGTCCTGGGTTCAAGGTCACGGATCGCTGGGGAAACCTTTGGGTTTCTGCTAGTGTTCTTGTATGTGGTCATCTGCTACCCCCGTGCCTTTGTCCCTGAGGGAGGTGGCATTGGCGCCAGAGAGGAGTCCCTGCTTGGGCCTTCTTGGCTGAGGCTCAGGCTTCCACTGGCCTGGCAGAGGCTTGGGCAGAGAAGGGGCCATTTCCCTGCCCAGCGGTCGGAAACCCTTGAGAAGGAAGGAGAGGGAAACACACACACACACCCCAAGGCGGGATCCTGGCTGCCTTGTCTTTTGGCTGGTGCAGGGGTAGGCAACCTTGGCTCTTTGCTGACTCGTGGACTTCAACTCCCAGAATTCCTGGCTCAGCTTGGAAACCTCCCCCTTTCCCCTCAGCGTGGCTGGCTCAGGAATTCTGGGAGTTGAAGTCCACCAGTCATGAAGCGGCCTAGGCAAGGGGTAGGCAACCTTTGCTCCTTCATGACTCGTGGACTTCAACTCCCAGAATTCCTGAGCCTGCGTGGGGGAACTATGGCCCCTTCGTGACTCGCGGACTTCAACTCCCAGAATTCCTGAGCCAGCCTGGCTCAGCTTGGAAACCTCTCCCTTTCCCCTCAGCGCGGCTGGCTCAGGAATTCTGGGAGTTGAAGTCCACCAGTCATCCAAGAGCCAAGGTGGCCTACCCCCCACCCCCGGTCTAGACCAGCCAAACCCCAATCCTGCAACCGTTCTTCATAGGTTTTATTCTCCAGGCTTCCATTCCTCTCGTATCAGCAACCCCAGAAGCTGAGCGGCCGGGCTGGAGATTTGGGCTCCTGGCTGCTGAGCCTCTGGTTTTCGTTTCCTGCTGCTGGGCCTTCTGGTCCGCCGAGGGAAGAGAAGAGCGCTGGGGTCCCTCATTGCTCTCTTGTGTCTCCCGCAGTCGTCCTCGCTGATTTCCAGTGCCACGGCGGCGGCTTTGCTGAGCTCCGGAGCCGTGGACTATTGCCTTCACGTGCTGAAGTCCCTCCTGGACTACTGGAAGAACCAGCAGAACGACGAGGAGCCCGTCCCCGCCAGCCAGCTGCTGAAGCCCCACACCAGCTCCTCTCCTCCCGACATGAGTCCCTTCTTCCTGCGACAATACGTCAAGGCGAGTGTGCGGTGGCAAAGTGTCCCCCCCGGCCCAGAGGAATGCGCCTCTCGCCTGGTGTTTCTCTCGGCCTCTTTTGAGAGGCGTGGACTACGACTCCCAGAATCCCCCAGCGTTCAGCACATTGATTGGGGGCCTAACCTTTCCTTTCCGGGATCTGATCCAAAAAAAATAAAAATCCTCTTAAAGGAGTTGACAGAACTTCGGATTTTGAGGAATTAGGAACACGGGAGCATACGCAGTAGCGCTTAGACGCGTATCCCCGCTTCCCAGGGCTTTGCAGCTCCTCTCTAAGCGGTTTACAGAATCGGCCTGTTGCCTTCCCCCCCCCGCAAACAATCTGGGTCCTCATTTTACGGATCTCAGAAGGATGGAAGGCTGAGTCGAGCTTGAGCCGGTCAGGATCGAACTCCTGGCTGTGGGCAGAGTCAGCCTTCAGTGCTGCATTTTAACCACTGGAAGGGAAGGGAAGGGAAGGGAAGGGAAGGGAAGGAAGGAAGGAAGGAAGGAAGGAAGGAAGGAAGGAAGGAAGGAAGGAAGGAAGGAAGGAAGGAAGGACAAAGATAGCAATAGTGTTTAGACTTATATATCATTTCACAGTGCTTTTACAGCCCTCTCTGTGCAGGTTTACAGAATCAGCCTGTTGACCCCCAAACAATCTGGGTCCTCATCTTATCAACTCGGAAGGATGGAAGGATCAAACTGCTGGCTGTGGGTAGAGTCAGCCTGCAGTACTGCATTCTAACCATTGGGAAGGAAGGAAAGAAGGAAGGAAGGAAGATAGATAGCAATAGCCCTTAGACTTATATACCGCTTCACAATGTTTTACAGCTCGCTCTCTCAGCGGTTTACAGAGTCGGCTTGTTGACCCCCAACAATCTGGGTCCTCATTTTATCAACTCGGAAGGATGGAAGGATCGAACTGCTGGCTGTGGGTAGAGTCAGCCTGCAGTACTGCATTCTAACCATTGGGAAGGAGGGAAGGAAGGAAGGAAGGAAGGAAGGAAGGAAGGAAGGAAGGAAGGAAGGAAGGAAGGAAGGAAGATAGATAGATAGATAGCAGTAGCCCTTAGACTTATATACCGCTTCACAATGTTTCACAGCTCTCTCTCAGCGGTTTACAGAGTCGGCTTATTGACCCCCAACAATCTGGGTCCTCATTTTATCAACTCGGAAGGATGGAAGGATCGAACTGCTGGCTGTGGGTAGAGTCAGCCTGCAGTACTGCATTCTAACCATTGGGAATGAAGGAAGGAAGGAAGGAAGGAAGATAGATAGATAGATAGATAGATAGATAGATAGATAGATAGATAGATAGATAGATAGATAGCAGTAGCCCTTAGACTTATATACCGCTTCACAATGTTTTACAGCTCTCTCTCTCAGCGGTTTACAGAGTCGGCTTCTTGACCCCCAACAATCTGGGTCCTCATTTTATCAGCTCGGAAGGATGGAAGGATCGAACTGCTGGCTGTGGGTAGAGTCAGCCTGCAGTACTGCATTCTAACCATTGGGAAGGAAGGAAGGAAGGAAGGAAGGAAGGAAGGAAGGAAGGAAGGAAGGAAGGAAGGAAGGAAGGAAGGAAGGAAGGAAGGAAGGAAGGAAGATAGCAGTAGCCCTTAGACTTATATACCGCTTCACAATGTTTTACAGCTCTCTCTAACCGGTTTACAGAGTCAGCTTGTTGACCCCCAACAATCTGGGGTCCTCATTTTACAAACCTGCGAAGGATGGAAGGCTGCGTCAGCCCTTGAGCCGAACTCCTGGCGGTGGGAATGCAGAGTTAGCCTGCAATCCTGCGTTCCTATCCTGGGCTTTCTTTATTCTTCGGTCTCAAATTCGACCTTTTTTTTGGGGGGGGGTGGCGGCGGCCCTGTTCAAACAGCAAAACGTTTGATGGTTTAAAGCAGGCTAAATAGCGTTCTTAGAACAGTATGGCCCAGGTGGATCTTGGAATCGGGGTTAGGCTTAGTTGCTGAAGCTGAATTAAGGAGAGGAGAGGTTGGATTGTCACAGCTGCTAAAGTTGTCCTTTCCTTTGGGGAGGGTTAGGGCCTGCTTTACACGAACAGAGTTTTGGGGAGTCTCGCAAGCAAGCATTATAAACCCAGCCTTTGGTCAGGCCCCCCTAAAAGCAGATCTTGCCCTACTTTAACTACCGCGGAGCCTTTTTTTTATTCCTGAGGTCTGGCAGTGCAGTTTCAGTGTGTGTGTGTGTGTGTGTGTGTGTGTTTTCCCCCTGCACTCGTAATTCACAATGGAATAAGCCGAATTAAATGTTCGGGTGCTGTTTTCTGGAAGAATAGAGCCAGCTAAAAATTCTTATGGCCTGCAGTGACGCTTGCGATTTTAAATCCCTTTTATTCCTTTCTTTCAAAGGCGCTTGCTGTTTTCACATTTTTCCTCTTTCTCTCTCTTCTGCCCTCCCTCCCTTCCCAGCTGTAGGAAGAGGTTGATATTAAAGAGTGGTGAGGGATGCGGGGTAGCTTATTCCTTATTCCTTTATTTTCTTTCCCCTCCACTTTTTTTTTTTTTAACCCCGGGGCAAAAATCCCAGCTTCTTATTCAGTTTTTATTGGGTTGCCTGTCATTTAACATTCATCTCCCCAGCAGAAGTAAAAGAGCAAAAACTCAGCCGAAGCGTTGAGAAGGAAGAAGGAAGGGCAAAAAAATTAAATTAAATTAAAAAGGAACCACGCTACTTCAGAAGTCTCCCCCTTGGGTGCTTTTGTCTTTCCTGGGGTTGTTGACAGTGCGCCAAAGCTGTGGTTGTACACACACACACACACACACACACACACACACACACACACAAAACACACAGACAGACAGACACACACACGTATTTAAAAGCTTTTTGTTAAAAGGAAAGAAATATACAAATGTCCTAATAAAAATGCTTCTTCCCTCCAACCTCTTAAGTCAGAGGTGTTCAACGTTGGCAACTTTAAGACTCGTGGACTTCAATTCCCAGAATTCCCCCTGTGTTGGCTGGGGAATTCTGGGTGTTGAACTCCACGAGTCTTAAAAGTTGCCAACGCTGAGCACCCCTGCTGTAATTTTTAGCTCATATTTGGTTGGCTGTGTACAGATAATCCTCGACTTGCCACCACAGTTGAGCCCAAACTTTTATGTTGCTAAGGAGACATTTGATCAGTGCATTTTGCCCCATTTTACTACAGTCGTTAAGCGAATCACTTCTTGGTTAAGTTAGCAACCCGGTCGTTAAGCGAACCCAGCTTCCCCCCCCCCCATTGACGTTGCTTGTCAGAAAGGTCGCGAAAACGTGATCGGGTGACCCCGGGATGCTGTCATAACTGCGAGTCAATTGTCAAGCATCCGGATGTAAATCCTGCGACCGTGGGGGATGCTGCAACGACCATAAAAGTCACTTTTTTTCCAGTGGCGTTGTAACACTAAGCGAACAGTTGTAAGTTGAGGATCACCACTAGTTTGGGTTTGGAGCGCAGTTGACATTCTTCAGGAGCAATAAGATTTGGATCTGGCATAATACGACGGTCCAAAAGCTGGTTTTAAATCCAGGTTTATCAGCCTTGAGCATCCCGTTTAAATCTAGGTTTATAAGCCCCACAGGTGCTTTTTCAGGAGGCAACGGGGGCTTTGTTTTTCTTTGAAGACGTTTCTCTTCTCATCCAGGAAGCTTCTTCAGCTCTGACCGAACGGTGGGGGAATGGAAGGATTTATACTCCTTGTAGAGAGTTGATAGATTGCATCCTTTTGGAGAGTCGTTGAGGCCACTTGGTGGTTTGTCTGCGTACTCCGGGTCACCTGAGCGGTACAAATGGGTGCAGAGCCTTCTTGGAACTGATGAAAGGATTTGTGTCGTACACTGGACTTGCTTTTCCCCCCCTCTTTGAAGACATTTCGCTTCTCCTCCAGGAAGCTTCTTCAGCTCTGACCGGACGGTGGGGGAATGGGAGGATTTATACTCCTTGTAGAGAGCCGGTCGTTTGCATCCTTTTAGAGAGTCGTTGAGGCCACTTGGGAGGTTGGTCTGCGTCCCCCTGAGGAAATCCTTCTGTTTCCCCACCACTCAAGTCAGAGCTGAAGAGGCTTCTTGGACGAGAAGCGACACGTCTTGGAAGAAAAAGCAAAAGTCCAGTCGCCTCGTGAAAAAGCATCTTGGGACAACCTGGATGGCGGAGAACCTCCACAGAGATCTAGGTGTACAAGCTCTTCTGGCTTTCAGCTCCTTGGAGAGCAAGGAAGGGCGTCTCCTCCGAAGCGCCGAGGGAAATTTGCAAGTTCTGGTTCTGAGCTCCCTCTTCCCGTTGCTCCGCAGGGCCACGCGGCCGACGTCTTTGAGGCCTACACCCAGCTGCTGACGGAGATGGTCCTGCGCCTGCCGTACCAGATCAAGAAGATCGCCGACACCAACTCCCGCATCCCGGCCCCCGTCTTCGACCACTCGTGGTTCTACTTCTTGTCCGAGGTTGGTCCTTCTCTCCCGGCGTTGACCCGCTGGCGGGCGAGGGTCCAGAAGCCGCTCAATAGCTTCTGCCCCGCTTCACAGGGCTGGCGGGGTGGGTGGGACGTACCCCCAGTGGGGCTGGTAGGTGGGGAAGTCGTTAACTGAAGGTCCAGGAAAGGAAAAGATCCCCCCTTTTTTTCCTCCTTACGCCTCCGTAAAGGGGTGTCAAACTGGCCGTCATGGTTCCGAGAGATGAAACCAATTAACAGAGCTTCAAGGCAAAGATTTCTTCCTTAAAGAACATTTTATTCAGGAAGCAAAGTATCAGCACTGACACAGTTGAACCCAAGACTCAAGTTCCCTCCCCCCAGATACAAAGCAACAGGTTTTAATTGCCCTCCCCCCCTCCCCGAGAAAGGTTGTTATAAATCACATTCAACAATTATCCCAAAAAAACTGCAGTCTCTCTCTCTCTCTCCTCCCAACTTCTCAACCCGCCAAAGCTTTTGAACCTAACATTGACCTTGAGTTCATACACAGCTGCAATTGTGTGGCTAGCTGAAAACGCTGCAGCATTTCCACCCCACCCCACCCCTTCTACACCTGAATATCTCAAACAGCGGAAAAAAGCACAACGGAAGCCAAAAAGTAAAATGGTTGCGATTTCCTGACACTTGCAACGTCACGTGACATATCGCGACTTTTTTTTTGCCATTGCCGGCAATGGGGTGGGCGCGGTTTCGCCACGACGCATCCATCCGGCCCATGGGCCGGCAGTTTCTCTCTCTCTCTCCCTCCCTCCCTCTCTCTCTCTCTCTCTCTCTCTCTCTCTCTCTCTCACACACACACACACACACA
The DNA here is from genome assembly GCF_947247035.1 of Vipera ursinii. Classification (NCBI taxonomy): domain Eukaryota; kingdom Metazoa; phylum Chordata; class Lepidosauria; order Squamata; family Viperidae; genus Vipera; species Vipera ursinii. The sequence goes on along the minus strand of NC_139530.1, from coordinate 5,789,956 downwards.
CACACACACACAGTCTACAACAACTCGCCACAGCCAACTCACAACGGACAACTCATCCCGGGATCACTTGCCACGGGACAAAAGTGAGATTAATATCGAAGAAAAATGGTGAAAGAAAAGGCCAAAGGAAATGTGAATGGCAGAAATTAAAACGTTTTTAAAATTGTTTTAAACAGTTGGATCGAACCATTGAATTGTCCCTTAGCGCAGGGGTCCCCAACCCCAACCACCCAGGCCGTGGACTGGTACCGGGCTGCGGCACGCCAGCAACCGGTCCGCACAAACGAGCATAGCCCCCGTCCGCGGGATGCAGGCAGCACACAAAACCATGCACCCTCCGGTCCGCGGAAAAACCTCTCTCCACGGAACCGGTCCCTGGTGCCCCAAAGGTTGGGGCCCTCTGCCTTCGTGAGTTGGCCCATTCTCCAGCTAAAAGCACCTTTCCCCCAGAAAGCAGGTTTTGGGGGAAGCTTCCACCGCCTCCTCTCCTTCCTTTTCAGTACCTGATGATCCAGCAGACCCCCTACGTGCGGCGCCAGGTGCGCAAACTGCTGCTTTTCATCTGTGGCTCCAAGGAGAAGTACCGGCAGCTGCGGGACCTGCACACCCTGGATTCCCACGTCCGGGGATCAAGAAGCTGCTGGAGGAACAAGGCATCTTCCTGAGGGCCAGCGTGGTCACCGCCAGCTCCGGCTCCGCCCTGCAGTATGACACCCTCATCAGCTTGGTAAGCGGGGAAGCTCTGTGTGTGTGTGTGTGTGTGTGTGTGTGTGTGTGCATGTGTGCCTGCCTTTGGAGTTTGGCCGAAGCATCTTGAGGAATTCTGCAACCTCAGGGCCTACCCTCTCTGGTGTGAACACACCTCTGGGTTTGCTGCTTTCATCTCCTGGCCTGCAGATTCTGTAAGGATCTGGCCATAAGCTCAAAAGTTGGGAAAACTATCAGCCGCCTTGTATGGTCCAGAGTGATAAGCCAGCAAGGACTGGACTTGGCATAAATTACACAGTGGTTTCTTGGGAACCCCAGTTTTTATCTCAATATTTGAAGATCCCTGGGTGCCAGTTGGTGAAACAAACATCTGGCCTTTGCAGATGTTCCTCAAAAAATTTCTTCTTCTTCTTCTTCTTCTTCTTCTTCTTCTTCTTCTTCTTCTTCTTCTTCTTCTTCTTCTTCTTCTTCTTCTTCTTCTTCTTCATCTTTTTTTCTCCTCCTCCTCCTCCCGCCTCTTCCTCTTCTTCTTCTTCCTCCTCCTCCTCCTCCTCCTCCTCCTCCTCCTCCTCCTCCTCCTCCTCCTTCTTCTTCTTCTTCTTCTTCTTCTTCTTCTTCTTCTTCTTCTTCTTCTTCTCATCTTCCTCCTCTTCTCCTCTTCTTCTTCTTCTACTTCTTCTTTTTCTCCTCCTCCTCTTCTTCTTCTCCTCCTCCTCCTCCTCCTCTTTCTTCTTCTTCTCCTTCTTCCTTCTTTCTCCTTCTCCTCTTTCTTCTCCCTTCTTTCTTATCTTCTCTTCTTCTTCCTCCTTCTCTTCTTTTTCTTCTTCTCTTCCTCCTCCTCCTCTTTCTTCTTCTCCTCCTCCTCTTTCTTCTTCTCCTCCTCCTCCTCCTTTTCCTTCTCCTCCTTCTCCTCCTCTTCCCCCTTCTTCTTTTTCTTCTTCTTTCTTCTCTTTCTTTTCTTTCTTTTTCTTCTTCTTCTGCTCCTCCTCCTCCTCCTCCTCCCCTTCCTCCCCCTTCTCCCCGCCCTCCTTGTGCCCCTTCCAGATGGAGCACCTGAAGGCCTGTGCCGAAATTGCCACGCAGCGCACGGTCAACTGGCAAAAATTCTGCATCAAAGACGACTGTAAGTCCCTCAGGAAGGAGTCGTGGCCCTGCCCCAGCGGGTCCAGCCGGAGCCCCGTGCTCTTCTTTTGCCTCTTGGCTCGGAGGGGGGGGGTGTCTGATGGAGGGGAGGGGCCAGGAAGGGTAAAAGATTCCTAGTTCCCTGGGCAGCTGGCCCCTGAGGGTCTCCTTGTCGGACCCTCAAAAGCCTGACGCTGCCCCCTTCAGCCTTGTTTGCTGGCTCCTCCCTGCCTCTGAGCTCCCGCTTGGCCACAGCCTCTTGCGGAAATCAGTTTGAGGGTGCTTGACGGTGAACGTGGAAGTAAAACCGGCCTTCCTCTTCTCTTCCTCCTCCTCCTCCCCTTCTTCTTCCTCCAGCGGTCCTCTATTTCCTCCTGCAAGTCAGCTTCCTGGTGGACGAGGGCGTCTCGCCGGTCCTCCTGCAGCTGCTCTCCTGCGCCCTGTGTGGCAGCAAGGTCCTGTCTGGGGCGGCTTCGGCCAGCTCCTCGGGCACGTCCGCCTCGGCCCCCCCCGGAGGGTCCAGCACGGGCCAGCCGTCCGGGCAGAGCAAATCCTCCACTAAGAAGAGCAAGAAAGAAGACAAGGAGAAGGAGCGAGAGGGTGAGGCTGGGCGGCCTGGGGCTGCCCTTTTGCCACCCGCCTGCCCCGCAGCCCTCCGAAAGGTTGGCGGGCGCTGGCGGGGGCCGCGGCTGAGCCCCCTCCCCCCCCGACTCTTCCCGCAGGAGACGGCGCTTCGGGCAGCCAGGAAGACCAGCTCTGCACGGCTCTGGTGAACCAGCTGAACAAATTTGCCGACAAGGAGACGCTGATTCAGTTCCTGCGCTGCTTCCTGCTGGAGTCCAACTCCTCCTCCGTGCGTTGGCAGGCCCACTGCCTGACCCTGCACATTTACCGGTGAGTAAAGCCCAGCGTCCACCCGTGGCGCTCCCAGCAGCCTTCTTCCTCCCCCTGGGCGGAGAGGAGAAAAGCACCCAGAACGGGAGGTGCGTTTGTTAATTTTTTTTCTTAAGACCCGTGACTTTTTAAAAAAAAAATGGCTGTGGAAGACGGAGAACGAATGACAAAAGAGGCAAGAGTCCAGTAAAGCAAGGGGTGGCCAAGCTTGGCCACGTTAAAGGCTTGTGGACTTCAACCCCCCCAGAATTCCCCCGCCAGCGTGGCTGCTCTAAGACTGGTAGATTTGAACTCCCAGAATTCCCTAGCCAGCATGGCTGCTTTAAGACTTGTGGATTTGAACTCCCAGAGTTCCTTAGCCAGCATGGCTGCTTTAAATACTTCTGGACTTCAACCCCCAGAATTCCCCGGCCAGCTTGGCTTTAAGACTTGTGGATTTGAACTCCCAGAATTCCCTGGCCAGCATGGCTGCTTTAAGACTTGTGATTTGAACTCCTTGAATTCCCTAGCCAGCATGGCTGCTTTAAGACTTGTGGATTTGAACTCCCAGAATTCCTTAGCCAGCATGGCTGCTTTAAAGACTTCTGGACTTCAATCCCCAGAATTCCCCGGCCAGTGTGGCTGCTTTAACACTGGTGGATTTGAACTCCCAGAATTCCCCAGCCGCTTTAAGACTTGTGGATTTGAACTCCCAGAATTCCCTAGCCAGCATGGCTGCTTTAAGACTTGTGGATTTGAACTCCCAGAATTCCTTAGCCAGCATGGCTGCTTTAAAGACTTCTGGACTTCAACCCCCAAAATTCCCCGGCCAGCTTGGCTGCTTTAAGACTGGTGGTTTTGAGCTCCCAGAATTCCCTAGCCAGCATGTCTGCTTTAAGACTTGTGGATTTGAACTCCCAGAATTCCTTAGCC
>NC_139530.1:5718367-5786120 GCF_947247035.1 Vipera ursinii | reverse complement strand
GATAGAGGACAGACAGACAGGCAGACAGATAGATATAGATGATGGATAGATAGATGGATAGATAGATAGATAGATAGATAGATAGATGATAGATTAGATAGATATAGATGATAGATATAGATGGATAGATAGATGATTAGAGAGAGAGGTGATAAAGATAGATATAGATAATAAAAATAGGTATAGATAAATAATAGATGATAGATACAAAGATAGAAATAGAAATAGATGATATAGATAGATGATAGGAGAGAAAGAAAGATACAGATGATAAGATAGAGATAATAGAAATAGATACAATAGATGATAAAAAGATAGATAGAAATAGATGATAAGAGAGATGATAGAGACAGAAAGATAGATAGATGATGATAGATATAATAGAAATAGATATAGAAAACATGATAGAGAGAAATAGATGATAAGATAGATGATAGGAAAGAGAAAGATATAGATAGATAAGATATATATACATAATAGATAGAAATAGCTGCAGAAAACAGATGACAGAAAGAGACAGAAATAGATGATAAGATATAGATAAATGATACAGATTTATAGAGAGAAACAGACAGACAAACATGGATGATAGATGTAGGTCAGGGGGGGTCTTCAAACCTGGCCCTTGGATGACTTGTGGACCAACTCCCAGAATTCCTCAGCCGGGCACGCTGGGAGTCCAGAAGTCATCCAAGGGCCAAGTTTGAAGACCCCGATGTAGATGACAGACAGACAGACGGACTTGCTCCTCAACCACAAGCTGCAGTTTTTCTCCCGGATGTTTCCCTTCTGGTTTGGGCCAAGTTCCTTTGCCCTCCTTCCATCTCCTCCCCATGGAGCCCCCATGGCTCTATTCATTCGAGAGAGGAATGCCTTCATTCCTGACCTGTCTCGTCTCGGAGGGTGTTTTTCGCGCGAGGGTAGCAGCAGAGGGCTTACGTTTTTCCCGGGCGCGGAGGCGGGCAGCAGAACCGGCCTTCTCACGGTGGGCCTCCCTCTGCTTCTGCCACCTTCAGGCCGGCCCGCTGGCACAAAGCCAAGAAGGTCCAGCTGACCCCCGGCCAGACGGAGGTGAAGATCGACCTCCCCTTGCCCATCGTGGCCTCCAACGTGATGATCGAGTTTGCCGACTTCTACGAGAACTACCAGGCCTCCACGGAGACCTTGCAGTGCCCCCGGTGCAGCGCCTCCGTGCCCGCCAACCCGGGCGTCTGCGGGAACTGCGGGGAGAACGTCTACCAGTGCCACAAGTGCCGGTGGGTCAGCTCAGCCCCTTTCCTTCCTTCCTTCCTCTCCCCACCCTCTCCCCCGGGGCAGCTACATATGGAGGAAGAGGGGGGGCACCTCGGGTGACCCTCTCCCCCGCAGCCACAGACGTCTTTGCTCTTTAGCTGGGCCTCGGTTTCTCAAGTCCCACGCCCGGCTCTAGAAGGAGAGTTGGGTTTTCCACATTCGAGGCATCTCTTTTGGGGGAGCGATGAGGAGATTGCTGCACACGGACGCGGTCACGCAAACACAGACACGCATACACCCCCTTGTTGCTGATTCCCAGGTCGATCAACTACGACGAGAAGGACCCCTTCCTTTGCAACGCCTGCGGCTTCTGCAAATACGCCCGCTTCGACTTCATGCTGTTTGCCAAACCGTGCTGTGCAGTGGACCCCATCGAGAACGAAGAGGACCGGAAGAAGGTCAGTGGCGGCGGGAGGAGGAAGAGGAAGAGGAGAGGGGAGAGGAGAAGGAGGGAAGAGGAGGAGGAAGAAGAGGAGGAGGAGAGGGAAGAGGAGAAGGAGGGAAGAGGAGGAGGAAGAGAAGGAGGCGAGGGAAGAGGAGGAGGAAGAGGAGGAAGAGAGGGAAGAGGAGGAGGAAGTGGATGAGGAGGAGGGAAGAGGAAGGGGAGAGGAGAAGGAGGGAAGAGGAGGAAGAAGAGGAGGAGGAGAGGGAAGAGGAGAAGGAGGGAAGAGAAGGAGGAAGAGAAGGAGGCGAGGGAAGAGGAGGAGGAAGAGGAGGAAGAGAGGGAAGAGGAGGAGGAAGTGGATGAGGAGGAGGGAAGAGGAAGGGGAGAGGAGAAGGAGGGAAGAGGAGGAGGAAGAAGAGGAAGAGAAGGAGGAGAGGGAAGAGAAGGAGGGAAGAGGAGAGGGAAGAGGAGGAAGTGGATGAGGAGAAGGGAAGAGGAAGAAGAGGAGAGGGAAGAGGAGGAGGAGGGAAGAGGAAGGGGAGAGGAGAAGGAGGGAAGAGGAGGAGGAAGAGAAGAAGGAGAGGGAAGAGGAGGAGGAAGAAGAGGAGGAAGAGAGGGAGGAGAGGGAAGAGGAGGAGGAAGAAGAGGAGGAAGAGAAGGAGGAGAGGGAAGAGAAGGAGGGAAGAGGAGGAGAGGGAAGAGGAGGAAGTGGATAAGGAGAAGGGAAGAGGAGAAGGAGGGAAGAGGAGGGAGGAGGAGGAGAGGGAAGAGGAGGAGGAGAGGGAAGAGGAGGAAGTGGATGAGGAGAAGGGAAGAGGAAGAAGAGGAGAGGGAAGAGGAGAAGGAGGGGAGAGGAGGAGGGGAGGGAAGAGGAAGGGGAGAGGAGAAGAAGGGAAGAGGAGGAGGAAGAAGAGGAGGAGGAAGAGAAGGAGAGGGAAGGAAGAGGAGGAAGTGGATGAGGAGAAGGGAAGAGGAAGAGGAGAAGGAGGGAAGAGGCGGAGGGAGGAGGAGGAGAGGGAAGAGGAGGAGGAAGTAGAGGAGGAGGAGGAGACCTGCCTTTTGGGGGGCTAGATTTTGTGGCCTTACTTCCCCCAGGAAACCAATTCTAATTCTATTCTACCACCCACCCCCCAATGCTTTACAGGTAGTCCTCGACTTACAACAGCTTGTTTAGCGGCCAGAGCAATAACCGCTCGGGAGACAAGGGACTTACGACCGTTTTTTCACAGTTAGGACCTTTGCCGCATCCCCACAGTCACGCGATCCAAACCCAGACGCTGGGCAACCGGTTCATACTTACGACCGTTGCTGTGTCTCGAGGTTACACGATCCCCATTTGCCACCACCCGACGGGCAAAGTCCGACGGGGCAAAGAAGCCAGCTTCGCTTAACAACCGGTTGACTCACTTAACCGGCTGCAGCGATTCTCTTTTTAACCCCTGCGGCGATCCAGGCGGCCGAATGGGGCACACAACTCACGTAACCAGTGTCTCACTTAGCAACAGACATTTTAGTGTCCGCTGTGGCCGTAAGTCGAGGACTATTTTAAAAATAAAGAGTTCCACGCTCCACCTCGGCCCCTTGGGGGGGGGCTGCCTCTGTTACCGGAACCTCGGGGGTCTTGCTTCAACTGGGAGCGATCCACCGCCTGGGTTGGGCTGGAGGAAGATTTTGGCCTGCGTGCCGGACGTTGGCGTGAGGCAGAGACGCTCCGTTCACTGCCTGGGAGCTTATTACCTAGAGCGGGAGGGTCTTCAACCTTGGCAACTTTAAGACTAGTGGACTTCAACTCCCAGAATTCCTCAGCCAGCCCTCAGAGTTTATTTTATTTTAATTTTATTTTATTTTATTTTATTTTATTTTATTTTATTTTTTTATTTTATTTTATTTATTTTATTTTATTTTATTTTATTTATTTTATTTTATTTTATTATTTTATTTTATTATTTTATTTTATTTTATTATTTTATTTTATTATTTTATTTTATTTTATTATTTTATTTTATTATTTTATTTTATTATTTTATTTTATTATTTTATTTTATTTTATTTTATTATTTTATTTTATTATTTTATTTTATTTTATTTTATTTTTTTATTTTATTTTATTTTTATTTTATTTTATTTTATTTTTTTATTTTATTTTATTATTTCATTTTATTTTATTTTATTATTTTATTTTATTTTATTTTATTATTTTATTTTATTTAACTTATATACCGCCCTATTCCCGTAGGACTCGGGGCGGTTTCCAGGGCAATTGAAATCCTACCATACAAAAGTTAAAAAGTTTAAAACAGCTAATTGAAACAGCTAATTAAATTAAGAGCCCAAAATTTAAAAGTTAAAACATGAAAACCCAATTCAATCCCCTCAGTCTAGGCCCGACAGCTCAAAGAGCCAAGTTTTCAGGTCCCGGCGGAATGAGCGGAGGTCGGAGGCAGTCCTAAGCTCCGTGAGAAGTTGGTTCCAGAGGGCAGGTGCCCCCACAGAGAAGGCCCTCTCTCTCTGGGAGTCACCCGCCGGCAATCCTTCACCGGCGGTACCCTAAGAAGGCCCTCCCTGCGGGAGCGCACAGAACGATGGGAAGTTGATGCCGGCAGCAGGTGTTCCCTCAGATAATCCGGACCCCAAGCCATTGAAGTTGAAGAGTTGAAGTCCACAAGTCTCAAAAGTTGGCAAGGTTGCAGACCGTTGACGTAGAGACTTGTTTCGTGCGGAGGCTGGCGGGTAGCGTTGCTGTCCCCGAGGCCTCGGGAGCCCAGGGTTGTTTAGTTAGAAGCACGCGCATAACGGTGCCGCGTCGTTTCACCCGCCAGGCGGTGACCAACATCAACACCCTCCTGGACAAGGCCGACCGGGTCTACCACCAGCTGATGGGCCACCGACCCCAGTTGGAGAACCTGCTCTGCAAAGTGAACGAGGCGGCACCTGAAAAGCCACAGGTAGCCAGAGGCGGGCAGGCCGCCCCGGGTGGACCCCCGGGGGAGGGGACGGTGGGGGGGGCGAGGCCATCCTGGCCTAACTTTCCTCCTTCCCGCCGTGCCAGGACGACTCCGGGGGCAGCGGAGGCCTCAGCTCCACCTCAGCCAGTGTGAACCGGTACATCCTGCAACTGGCGCAAGAATACTGTGGCGACTGCAAGAACTCCTTTGACGAGCTCTCCAAGATCATCCAGGTAATCCGGGCCATTCCCAAGATAATCCAGGGCGGATCCCTCCTGTAGTCTGGGCCGAGCGGGCCGGGACAGCGGCTGCCAGAATTCCCCTTAAAGTCGCTTTGCCATTCCCCCCCCCCCAAAAAAAAGAAACAGGTTGGCTGTTGAGATCAGAAACAGCCGGTGGATTCTGGCCGGGCTTGGTCAGGGCTGATAGTGGCTGCTAGTCCAATTTTTCCGGCTTTGCGGATTGGTGGCGGGGGGGGAGGAGGAGGAGACGGTTCCACGGGAGTGGCGGGCGTCGTGAGCGGTGGGCAAGCGCGGGCACCGCTCGCGTAAAACGGACCGTGCGCGCGCCCTCTTGCCTGCCGCTTCAGGCAGCTTTGCAGACCGGGCAGTGGAGGGGAGCGGATGGTTCCACGCCAGTGCCAGGCAAGCGCACACACACACGCGTGTGTGCGTACGCGCGGCTCCGTTTGCATGCGTGGCTGGCAGAGGCACGGCCGCCGCTTGCATAAATGGGAGCATGTGCCTGTGCCCTGGGCGGAGGATTGGGGGACCCCCTGGGCTAGTCCAGTCTGGTGGGAAATTCATCTCTTTGGTCACCCGAAGTGCTCCTGCATGGCTCAGCCCTCTCCCCTCTCTATCCTCCCCCCTCCCTCCCCAGAAAGTCTTTGCATCCCGGAAGGAGCTGCTAGAGTACGACCTCCAGCAGAGAGAGGCCGCCAGCAAGTCCTCTCGCTCGGCTGTCCAGCCCACCTTCACCGCCAGCCAGTACCGTGCCCTCTCGGTTCTGGGTTGCGGCCACACCTCCTCCACCAAGTGCTATGGCTGCGCCTCGGCCGTCACCGAGCACTGCATCACGCTGCTCCGGGCCTTGGCCACCAACGCCGCCATCCGCCACATCCTGGTCTCCCAGGGCCTCATCCGGGAGCTCTTCGACTACAACCTGCGCCGAGGGGCCGCCAGCATGCGGGAGGACATCCGCCAGCTCATGTGCCTCCTCACCAGGTGGGCCTCGGGCGGCTGCCTACCCTTTCTTTTTGACCTTTCTTACAGTGGAACCCAGGCAGCCTCTTCCGCTGGATTGGCTTTGGCCAACCCTTGGGCCCTTGAAGGCACTAAGTAATGAAGATCAGCGTCAGACCTGCCCCAGTCCGGTCCCTTAGGAAAGAAAGACCCTCGACTCCATTTGGGTGGAGCGTTAGGATCTTTTGCTAAAGGCTGCTGGCTGCAGTAAATTCAGGCTAGAACTAAGTCTGGTTCTTTTACTAGAGATGTAAAGTCAGGCTAGAACTAAGTTTGATTCTTTTACTAGAGATGTAAAGTCAGGCTAGAACTAAGTGGTTCTTTTACTAGAGATGTAAAGTCAGGCTAGAACTAAGTTTGGTTCTTTTACTAGAGATGTAAAGTCAGGCTAGAACTAAGTCTGGTTCTTTTACTAGAGATGTAAATTCAGGCTAGAACTAAGTTTGATTGTTTTACTAGAGATGTAAAGTCAGGCTAGAACTAAGTCATTCTTTTACTAGGTATTGCTGGCTGCAGTAAATTCAGGCTAGAACTAAGTCTGGTTCTTTTACTAGAGATGTAAAGTCAGGCTGGAACTAAGTCTGGTTCTTTTACTAGATATTGCTGGCCGCAGGAAAGTCAGGCTTGAACTACATTTGGTTTTTTTACTAGAGATTGCTGGCTGCAGAAAATTCAGGCTAGAACTAGATTTCTCGCATGAAAAGGTTACAGACTCTTCCCCCCATCCCAGCCCTTCCCACCGTGACCAGTCTGTCTTCAGCCAAGGAAGAACCTTATAGGTGTTTTGAGAACGCTGAGAGGTTTGGGGCACAATTCGGTCTCGGGCTGAGTGGCCTTGAGCGCTGGCACAAACTGCTTCCATCTTTCCCTGGACTTCATCGCTGCCATCCCCCCTCCCTATTTCCCATCCCCATACAGGTTTATTCCCCATTTGTTCTCCCCATGCCCCCTTCTCCCCCAAGCCTTTGAGGGCAGGATGCCAGCAAGGGCGCCAAGCCGGAGCTGATTCGAATTTGGAGGAATGTACTTGGGGCCATCGATCCCTTTCTTGCAGCTAGCACAACTGGCTAGGGAGCTTTCAAGTCGTGTTCTCTCTGGAAGGAGGTCGTGGGTGTTGGTGTTATTACATGAGCCAGACATAAGAAGAGGAGCTTGTGTGTGTTTGTGTGTGTGGTGGGGACCTGTGGCACTTTAAAGATGCCTTTGTTGTTTTATCCGCTTGTCTTCAACCAGAGATAACCCAGAAGCCACCCAGCAGATGAATGACCTCATCATCGGCAAGGTGTCGGCAGCTCTGAAGGGCCACTGGGCCAATCCTGACCTGGTGAGCAGCACTCCCCCCCCCTCTGGTCGCCCCTTGGGCAGGGGTCTCTCTGTAAAATGACCTTCCAGCCTTGGCACCCCAAGGCTGCCCTCTCTCTTTCCTGGCAAAGGGATGAACCAGCTTCATGGTCTTCCTGGCTCCTCAACAACCTGGGAACATAAGTGCTTCCTGTGTGGGGGGGGTTCTTGCCCCCCCATAGCCCTCCCCCTATCCATGTCAATGTTGAATTGCTAAGAAGCTTGCTAACCTCTGTCGCTGCTCAGCGTGCCATAGAAATGGGGGGGAGGGGCAGCCTGGGAAAGAAACAGGAGTTTCCAGAAGCCGTCTGTGGACCACAAGACCCAAGGCCGTCCATAGCAGATGTCTGACGGAGCAGTGGGCTGTTCCCATAACGAACAGAAAGAATGCAGTTGGCCAACATGAAGGCATGGCGGGCGGGCGGGAGGGGTTATGAAAAGCTATTGCTAACTAGCCAGATTTTTGCGGGGAAAAACTAGCATTGATTTTGCTGCTTTCAGTGCCGGGATGTGTATTCATTAAAAAAAATGGATCTCTTACGGCGCCTGAAGGCCTTAGAGTTTCTTCGGTACTGAATTCGCCAGCCGGACGCTTGACGCTCCTCCTCTTTCCCCCCTCTCGCAGGCCAGCAGTCTTCAGTACGAGATGCTCCTGCTGACGGACTCCATCTCCAAGGAGGACAGTTGCTGGGAGTTGCGTCTGCGCTGCGGTGAGGCCCGGGGCTCGACAGGCCAGTTGTGGCAGTCCCTGGTTGGTGGGGGGTGGGGAGGAGAGGGAGAAGGCCCAGAGAATCTGCTCCCCCAGGGAAAGAGAGAGAAAGAGAGGCACCACCCTCACCGGGACGGACGGGCCAGAGGGGGAAAATGTCGTTCCTTGGGTTTCCGGAGCGATGCTGACCGCCTAGCCCGCTTCCCCGCAGCCCTCAGCCTCTTCCTCATGGCCGTGAACATCAAGACGCCGGTGGTGGTGGAGAACATCACCCTGATGTGCCTGCGCATCCTTCAGAAGCTGATCAAGCCCCCGGCGCCCACCAGCAAGAAGAACAAGGTACCTCTGCTTGCCCCTCCCCGCAGGGGCGGCCGGCCGGTTGCAGCAGCCTCTCGAGGCCCTGCCAGACTCTTCTCTATTTTGGGCCCCCCAGGACTCGCCTGTGGACTCCCTGACCACCGTCAAGCCCTACAGCAATGAGATCCATGCCCAGGCCCAGCTGTGGCTCAAGAGGGATCCCAAGGCCGCCTACGAGGTGTGGAAGAAGTGCCTGCCTGCCAGAGGTGCGCCTTTCTCCCCCCCCTTTTACTGGCTTCCTCCCCCAGCCGGGGGAGAGGTGGCCGAGGAGGCCCGGCCTCGGAGAAGGGGCGGCCGTTCCGCCCCGCGGCTCACTCCCCTGGCTGCTTTTTTTGCCGCCGTCCTTTAGGCCTGGAAGCCAACGGGAAGTCTCCCAGCCGGATGGAGCTCCGCCAGCTCTACCTGACGGAGAAGTACACCTGGAAGTGGAAGCAGTTCATGAGCAAGCGGGGGAAGAGGACCTGCCCCCTGGACCTCAAGCTGGGACACAACAATTGGCTGCGGCAGGTGAGACACACACCCACGCACAACCGATGCACACACGGCGGAGGAGGAGGAGGAGGAGGAGAAGAAGAGGGAGGAGGGGAAGGGGAAGGGGAAAGAAAAGGAGAAGTGGAAGAAAAAGGAGGAGAGGAGGAGAAGAGAAGGAAGGAGGAAGGGAAAGAAGGAGGAAGAAAAAGGTGGAGGTAGAGGAGAGGAGGAGAAGAAGGAGGAGGGGAAGGGGAAAGAAGTTGAAAAAGGAAGAAAGAGGTGGAGGAGGAGAAGAGAAAAGGAGGGGAAAGAAGGAGAAGAAGAAAGGTGAAGGAGAAGGAAAGAAGGAGAAGAGGAAGAAAGAGGTGGAGGAGAGGAGGAGAAGAGAAGGAAGGAGGAGGGGAAAGGAGAAGAGGAAGAAAGGTGGAGGAGAGGAGGAGAAGAGGAGGAGGGGAAAGAAGGAGAAGAGGAAGAAAGGGAGGAGAGGAGGAGAAGAGAAAGAAGGAGAAGGAGAAGAGGAAGAAAGGTGGAGGAGAGGAGGAGGGGAAAGAAGGAGAAGAGGAAGAAAGGGAGGAGAGGAGGAGAAGAGAAAGAAGGAGAAGGAGAAGAGGAAGAAAGGTGGAGGAGAGGAGGAGAAGAGAAAGAAGGAGAAGGAGAAGAAGAGGAAGAAAGGTGGAGGAGAGGAGGAGAAGAGAAGGAAGGAGGAGAAGAGGAAGAAAAAGGAGGAGAGGAGGAGGAGAGGGAGGAGCAGCAGGAGCCAGGCGAGGCCAAGGAGCAGAGCCATCCTGAGGGCTGGGGGAAGAAGATCCCGCCAGGAACGGGGGCGGGATCCATGCCACGGGTGTGTGCCCAAGGGCCATCGTCTCCTGCCTTCTCCTCCCCACTCCCTTTCCAGGTCTTGTTCACCCCAGCCACCCAAGCAGCCCGGCAGGCGGCCTGCACCATCGTGGAAGCCCTGGCCACCATCCCCAGCCGCAAGCAGCAAGTCCTTGACCTGCTGACCAGGTAAGGCCGGAGCAGGATCCTTCCCTCCTCTCGGGGAAGTGGGCCCTCTGATCCCCTTTGGCTTTCTCACCACCTCCTCCTCCTCCTCCTCCCCCTCCCCCCTTCTTTCTCCCAGCTACCTGGACGAGCTGAGCGTGGCGGGCGAGTGTGCCGCGGAGTACCTGGCCCTCTACCAGAAGCTCATCAAGCCGGCCGGCTGGAAGGTGTACCTGGCGGCCAGGGGGGTCCTGCCTTACGTCGGCAACCTGATCACCAAGGTAGGGGGGAGCCGGCAGGGGGAAGGGGCCGCACCCTTCAGCTTCCTTTGGAACCAGCCTAACCGCCTCGCCGCTGTGGAAGCGGGCTCGATCCTCCCGGGGGCGGGGCGGCGATTGGCTGGGCATCGGCCGGGGAGGATGGGTGCGGGAGTCTGCCCGGAGCTTGGAAAGGCTATAGGCTTGGTCCTGAGACATTCAACTCGGACTCCGGGAGGTTCAAAAGCAGCCTTTTTGAACGCTCGCCCTTCTCCCCCCCCACACACACACACTCCCAGGGGCATTCTCGGTCCTTCCTCCCCGCCCTGCCCACCCTGGGCCTCTTTCCTTCAAGGCCGGGCCTCTCTCGTTTCAGGAAATCGCCCGACTCTTGGCCCTGGAGGAAGCCACCCTGAGCACCGACCTGCAGCAAGGCTACGCTCTCAAGAGCATCACCGGTAGGGCATCCGCGAAGTCTTTTTTTTTTCCTTCCCCTCTCCACCCATTGCTTTTCTTGGGCTCCGGGGAACCCCAGGCCGCTTGCCGGTCCCTGTTGGTCAGCGTCTCTCTCCCCGCCCTCCCGCTGCCAGGCCTCCTGTCCTCCTTCGTGGAAGTGGAGTCCATCAAACGCCATTTCAAGAGCCGGTTGGTGGGGACGGTGCTAAACGGGTACCTCTGCCTGAGGAAGCTGGTGGTGCAGCGCACGAAGCTGATCGACGAGACCCAGGATATGTTGCTGGAGATGCTGGAAGACATGACCACAGGTAGACGGGGGTTGCAGGAGCGGGGCAGGCCCGCCTTGACTTGCCGCGGCCTGCCCCAGCCCTAAGTTGGATCTTGGTAATGGCCACACCTGGAATGCGGCGTCCATTTTTGGTCCCCACACTGTAAAAAAAAAGAAGTGGAGGCTCTAGAAAAAGTGCAGAGAAGAGCAACCAAGGTGATCAGGGGACCGGAGGCTAAAACGTATAAGGAACGGTTGGCGGAGTTGGGTAGGTCGCATTTATGACGGTCGCAGTGTCCCGGGGTCACGTGATCCCCTTTTGCGACGTCCTTACAAGCAAGAGCCAATGGGGAAAGCCAGATTCACTTCACAACCGTGTGGCTTTAGCAAATTTAGCCAACCCGGATCTAGACTGTGTTAACAGAGGGACAGAATCAAGATCAGGTGAAGTGTTACTACCACTTTACAAGGCCTTGGTAAGGCCACACTTGGAATACTGCATCCAGTTTTGGTCACCACGATGTAAAAAAGATGTCGAGACTCTAGAAAGTGTGCAGAGAAGAGCAACAAAGACGATTAGGGGACTGGAGGCTAAAATATATCAGGAACGGTTGGTGGAGTTGGGTAGGTCGCATTTATGACGGTCGCAGTGTCCCAGGGTCACGTGATCCCCTTTTGCGACGTCCTTACAAGCAAGAGCCAATGGGGAAAGCCAGATTCACTTCACAACCGTGTGGCTTTAGCAAATTTAGCCAACCCGGATCTAGGCTGCGTTAACAGGGACAGAATCAAGATCAGGTGAAGTGTTACTACCACTTTACAAAGCCTTGGTAAGGCCACACTTGGAATAGTGCATCCAGTTTTGGTCACCACGATGTAAAAAAGATGTTGAGACTCTAGAAAGTGTGCAGAGAAGAGCAACAAAGATGATTGGGGGGCTGGAGGCTAAAACATATCAGGAACGGTTGCTGGAGTTGGGTAGGTCTAGTCTAATGAAGAGAAGAACGAGGGGGAACAGGATAGCAGTGCTCCAATATTTGAGGGGCTGCCACAGAGAAGAGGAGGGGGGGGGTCAACCTGTTTTCCAAAGCCCCCAAAGGCCAGACAAGGAACAACGGATGGAAACGGATCGAGGAGAGATTCAGCCTAGAAATGAGGAGGAATTTCCTAACGGTGGTAACGAACAACCAATGGGACAATTTGCCTCCAGATGTTGTGGGAGCTTCATCACCGGAGGCTTTCAGGAAGAGACTGGACTGCCATCTGTCAGAAATGGCGTAGGGTCTCCTGCTTGGTTGGGGGTGGGGTTGGACTAGATGACCTCCGAGGTCCCTTCCAACTCTGTGATTCTAGTCTATTCTAAGCCTAGCCTTGCTGGACTCAGCCAGGGGGATAAACAGGAACAGGAAAGAAACGGGAGTTCTGCCTAAAGGAGCCGTTTTCTCCCTTCTGGAGATATTCCTTCAGAAGAAAACTGAACCCTCAGCTTAGCTTCTTAGTTTCCTTTGGGTGGGAGCTGGTGGTCACCCTAGCAAATCCCACCCGTCCATCCCAGGGAAGAAGCCACTTTGGGAAACACCCCAGTGAGCCCCCCCTCTCCCCTCCTCTCTCCCTCCCTCCCTCCTGATCAACTCACCTGCAGGCACGGAATCTGAGACCAAGGCCTTCATGGCCGTCTGCATTGAAACCGCCAAGCGCTACAGCCTGGACGATTACCGGACCCCCGTCTTCATCTTTGAGAGACTCTGCAGCATCATCTACCCGGTAAGGGTGGGGTGGGGGCAACCTGGTCCTGATCCTGCCCAGCCAGGAGGCTTCCCGAGCAGAGAAGCCAAAGAGGGGTGCTTAACTCCGCCGGCCCCCTATAGACTTTGGGGAGCCCCTGCTTCGACTCCTTGCTCTTTTTTCACGAGCCAGGAAGGACAGCCTTTGGAAGGGTCTCCACCCTGACCCCCCCCCAAGGCCCCGTGAAGGGCAGGGCCAGCACGGTCTGGGGCTCTTGGCAGCTGTCAGCCAGCTCTTTCTCACCCCTTGCGCTTCTGGCCCCTGTCAGGAGGAGAACGAAGTGACGGAGTTCTTCGTCACCCTGGAGAAGGACCCCCAGCAAGAGGATTTCCTGCAAGGCCGGATGCCCGGCAACCCTTACAGCAGCAACGAGCCGGGCATCGGGCCGCTGATGAGGGACATCAAGAACAAGATCTGCCAGGACTGTGACTTGGTGGCTCTGCTGGAAGACGACAGCGGCATGGAGGTGAGGAGGACGGGCGAGCCGGAGCAGCTGGAGGGTGGGCCATGCTTTGCAAGCCCTGGGAGGGGCGGGGATTTTGTGCAGACCCCCTTTTTGCTGATTTGAAGCCTGGCTCTTGTTCTTGGCAGCCTGTACGGGCGGGGCCCCTTGCGGCTTTCTGCAGCGCCCACTTTCCAGAAAGCCGGGACCTTTTCCCGTGTTTAAATCTTGGATAGAATCTTGGATAGAATTCTCTCCTGGCCAAGCGTGATTAGACACACAAGGAATTTGTCTCCGGTGCGGAAGCTCTCACTGTGCAAAAAAGCAATAAGGGATAAATCATGACCATACTGTGTTTCCCTGAAAGTAAGACCTACCCCAAAAATAAGCCCTAGCTTGATTTTGGGGGTGGGCCTAATATAAACCCTACCCCCATGTTTAAATCTTGGATAGAATTCTCTGTCGGCCAAGCGTGATTGGACACACAAGGAATTTGTCTCCGGTGCGGAGGCTCTCACTGTGCAAAAAAGCAATAAGGGATAAATCATGACCATACTGTGTTTCCCCAAAAGTAAGACCTACCCCGAAAATAAGCCCTAGCTTGATTTTTTGGGGGTGGGCCTACCCTCAAAATAAGCACTAGTTTGGGGGCGAGGCACATCGCTAAAAATCAGGTTAGGATGGGTTGGGGAGGGGTGGAGCAGCCCCACGTGCCCTGCCCCTGCTTACTGTTGTAGCCTGCCTCTCCTTGCTTTCGCAGTCAGAGGCCTTTCCGGAAGGCCTCCGCAGCCGAGTACCGAGCCACGGATTCAATCCGTAGCTTGGTTCTCGACTGCAGTGGCCTTCCGGAAAGGCCTCTGACTGCGAAATGCAGGCTGAAGCTCCATGCTCAGGCACAGAACGAAGCTGCTCCTTCGGCCGAAGAAGAAGTGGGCCGGCTGGGCAGGGCTGTCGGTGTCGGAAGTGAGTGGAAAAGACACACACACACACACACACACACACACACACACACACACACAAAGACCCGGTGCCTCTTTTGGAGGCGAAAGCGAAATAAAACCGGGGAAACACGGTAGTCATGGTAAAAAAAATACATTCATCGTAAATCCTAAGAGACAACACTCGGCGATAGTCATATAGGATACTAAATAAGCAATCGACATAAAACTCTTTACTAGGATAAACAATATAAATTGTAAGATACCAGCAACGAAGTTATAGTTGTAAGGAGATGAGGAGAGGTGAGAAGAATAGTAGTAACGCAGCCTTGCTAGATAATTTGACAGTGTTGTGGGAATTAGTTGTTGAGCAGAGTGATGGCACGGGGGAAGAAGAAAAAATGTCCTTGGATCTCGTCGTCCCCCGTTCATCTCTCCGCTGTGTTTTTCCTTCCTCCTGTTTTCCTCCAGCTTCTGGTGAACAACAAGATCATCAGTTTGGACCTCCCAGTTGCTGAAGTGTACAAGAAAGTCTGGTGTCCGACTAACGAGGTGAGGGGTCCTCTTCTGCCTTCGGCCTCTCACATCCCTGAGATCTTGGAACGGACACACACAGTGTGTCTTTTTCCCCAGAGACTTCTCTCTTCCTCCGCCACCTTGCCCCGTGGGAGGGCTGCGCTTCCCAGGGTGCCCCGTGTTCCTGTAGCTTACGGCATGTGTGCCACGCTCCAGATTTCTCGCACACAGGAGCGCGTGTCTTCAGCCGCACCATGGCTGAACATTACAATCCAACCGTTTTCCTCACAGTCCAAGGACTGGGTCCTTAGAGGTGGAGGAAGGCGGTCGGACAGCCCAGGGTTCTCCAAACTTTTTGGATTGGTGGCCCAGTGGGAAAAGGAGTGGCAGGCGCCTGACGCGCGCATGTGCGAACGTGAATGTGGCCACACGTGCACATGCGCCTACAAACAGGCTGCGAGCATGTGTGCCGTGCAAATGGGGCTGCGAGCATGCACGCAAGGCTCTCAGTAACTGGTGCCCATGTGAGGTTTGTGGCACCACCAGGATTGCAGCAATGCTACCACCAGCGCGAGGCTTGCGCCGCGGCCCACAGCAGTGCCGTGGTGGCGCGAGGTTCGTGCTGCTGCCCCTTTGCAAGGATTGCGCTGTGGTCCACAGCGAAGCTGCTCCTGCATGAGGATCGCGCTGCAGCCTGCAGCAGTGGTGCCCTGGCACGAGGCTCATGATACTGTCCCCGTATGACGATTGCGCCGCAGCCCTCCTGCCGCATGCAGCACTCCCGCTACCCACACAAAGTTTGTGGCAATGCCGCCACCCGCGCGATACTAGTGGCATTGCCACTTCCCACACAACACTCGCGGCAATAGTGGCACGAGGGGGGGGGTGAGCACGTGCACACACGCATGCACTGTCTAGCTACTCACGTGGCCTGGCAGCCAAGACACTACGGCCCGTATAGTGGGCCACGGCCCATAGGTTGGGGACCTCTGGGTTAGCCAATGCTGTGTGGAAAAGCAGGCTAGACTTTGCTGCTGGTCTGAGTTTGCCCCAAACAGTTTTTTTTTTTAATCCCATTTATATCCCGCCCTTCTCCGAAGACTTAGGGCGGCTTACAGTCTAAAGCACAAATCAATGTGCTTAGCAAGTTGCGCTGCTCCCTATCTAGGCTGCTTTGGGGCAGGCGATTTGTCGCCTAGCACAGAGTTCCCCAACGCTTTTCGGCTTTGCGGACCGTCGGGAAGGAGAGGAGGGCACGTGCGCCTGCACACAGCTCCATTTGCTCAGGCGGATGGAGCGCATGTGGTCACCTGCTCTTCACGCAAGTGGAGATGCGCACATTCGCCTGACACTTCCACGGTGGCCCGGTTGCCAACTGCTCAAGGCCGGAGGTGGGGCACAGCCCCGTGATTAGGGACCCGACCCCCCGTCCTAGCAAACCTACCGATGAAATTCTCACCTTCGTTTATTGGGGGGTAATCGTTTTAGGAAAGCTTTGGCTGATGAAATCCCTGCTCAGCAGGGCAGCCTCGAAACCTCTCGCCGATGGATTCTCTTTTCTTGTCTTTTATTTTCTTCAGCCTCCCGTTCCTTCTTCTTCTTCTTTTTTTTTCTCTACAATCCGCCTAACGCCTGCTTAGCTTGAGCCTCCGTCGCGTGACGGGCCCATAGGTATGTCACAGGAGACAAGTTACGGGCCCAAATTAGGAAGCAGATAAGACGGCCTCCCTGGCGATCAACTGGCATCCGGTTTTTATAGCAGAGATGATTTTGATCCCAGGGAAGAGAAAGGGCTGTCCCTGTGTGCTATCAAAAAATTCAAAATACCTTTGTAGGCAAGCGTTTTCGGGAGGGGATTAAGGACTTGATATCTTTGCTTTAACTCTCGGTGCCAAACTTTGGGTATTATCCCCCTCAGAAAGCCTCTAGGAATGAATATGTTAAAATAACCCTGCCTTGTCATTTGGAGTTCAAAAGAATCTCATGCTTGTCGAGTGGGGGAGATTAATGCATTCGGATGCCGGTCTCCAAATGGCCCGGGCTTTGAATGTTGTGACAGTTTTTTGAACAAAAGCCTGCATTTCATCACGGAGGGCTGGGAAGCCCCGTAAACGGATGGGAACTAGAAGGGATTCTAGTCCCTTTTGATTTCCCCCTCCTGTGCCCGGATAGGCAGCCGGGAGAGAGAAGACAGGCAGTCCACAGCTTATGACAGTTCGTTTAGAGACTGGTCAAATTGAGAAAGGACGTGTTTTTTTCAGACTTACAACCGATGTGGCATCCCTGAAGTCATGCGATCAAAATTTGGACACTTGGCAAGGGGTTCATACTTAAGGACGGTCGCGGGGTCCTGCGATCCCCTTTGGCGACCTCCTGTCAAGCAGAGTCAAGGGGGAAGCCAAGTTCACGTAACAACCACATGAGTAACTTTAACAACTGTAGCGGTTCACTTAACAACCGTGTGACCCACTTAACTGCAGCGATTTGCTTAAGCGACTGTGGCAAGGAAGATTTGTGAAATGGGGCAAAATTAACTGCCTCGCTTAGCAACAGAAATTTTGGGCTCCACTGTCGTCGTAAGTCAAGGACTACCTGTATGTCACAGGCTGCTTTTCCACTTAGCTAAGACTGGGGGGCGACTTCCCTCAGTAGACACCGCCATTAAGTTTCGGTTACAGGTGGCCGTCAGTGTGTGCACAGTCTTATTACACGAGATAACCCAGGAGTAAACACAGTAAACAGTGGTCTATAGTAAACGGTGGTTTATCTTACATTGTCTACAATATCATACACCAGCAACAATAAACACACACGAACTCATAACAGCAGGATCAAAACAAACCACAGTTACAGCAGGAAACAGAAGAAGAAAGAACACATCAGCAGAGCCTTCCCTTTTATACAATGGTTCTTAAAGAGACTCAGACCCTGCTGAGTCGTTCCCATCATTACATACATACGCTAATTAGCTGTTAAATCAATACCTCAACAACCACAAATTTCCATTGCTAAGCAAGTTGGTTGTTGAGTCACACCTGATTTTACCACCCTTTTCTTCCCCCCCCCCCCACAGCGGTCGTTAAGCAAATCCGGCTCTCCCCCCCCCCCCCCCCAATTGACTTTACTTGCCGGAAGCTGCCCTAGAGGTCACAAATGGGGACCAGATGACTGCTGGTCAGGTGCGGCTGTTGTAAATCCATGGACCACGTGACTGGGGGGGCGATGGTTGTGAGTCACCTTGAGCGCCATTGTAACTTTGAACCTCTTTTAATCAAAGGGCTGCCTTTATCTCTTGGGCCTGCCCGTGCGCTCTTGCAGGGCGGCCACGGAGAGCTGGTCTTGGCTTGTCCCAAAGTGGGTGAGAATGACCACGGCTGGCTTGCCTTCCTGGAACGGTGACTCCTGAGGAATTCCCCCCCAGGCCCGTGTTTTTTCCCCCCTTGCCTCCTTTGGGGGCTCAAGCCTTTGACCAGCTCTCCTCCACGGTGGCTGCCTAGCCATTGATCTCCCCCCTCCCCATTTTCCCCTTGGGGCTTCCCCAGCCACGCTCAGAATCTCCTCTGACATTAAGCGCCGGCTTATTTGGCACCGGGCTTAGCGGCAGTCCTCTTGACAGCTCCTCTTTGCACTTCTGGCTTCGCCTCTTTCCCCCCTCTCCCCCCCCAATTAAAGTCTCTCCTCCTCCTACCCAGGGAACAGCCCCTTCCCCTTGCCCCCTATTCTTTTCCCTTCCCCCTTCAGACGTCAAGGTCCTTGAAATGGAAACGGGCCCTCCGCGGCTGGGGCCTCGGGCTTGAAAGTGGCGCTGTCTCCGTGGGGGAAAGTTGTAACCAGGCCCTCCTGGGCTTTGCCACTTTTTCTAATACCCAGTTTGGCTTAAAAGCTTATTAAATTGTCACTTTTCTTTTCCCAGCCACCTACCCAGTCACCGCCAACCCCTCCCTTCCTCTCCTGTTTTCTTCTAACATCAGTAGGAGATTTCTCTTCCCCCCGCTGCCCTTCCTTTGAAGCTGCCAATGTAATTAACCTGTCGCGCGCTTCTGCGGCGTTTCCTTTGGTTTCCGAGGGCCGAGCTTGCCTACGCGGAGGCGTCCTTTGGGTTTCTGTCGGGGTAAAACAGAAGGAAAGAGCGCAGCTTCCGGATTGTAACACCCAGCCCTGTCCAGGCTCTGTCCCAAGGCCAGATCTGGGTCTTCCGACCTGTTCTAGACTGGGTGATCTTGCTGCCTTTTTCTCTGGACTTTGCCCAGGGACTTGTACACCCCCCACAAACGTCATGCCTCCTGCATCGTTTCCTTGAGCTAGAGTTGGGGGATGCGTCCCCTGTCCTGCCTCTCCAGTCATGTGTGGTTTCTGTTACATCCTGGAGCATTTCTCCCTTTGACTGAGAGGAGCCAGTCTCAGCTACTCCATCTTCGCCGCTGCTGCTGCTGCAGAGGTTGCGTTGGGCTGTGATCTTAGAATGGGAGACAGTGTTACTAAGTTTCCGAAGTCACCGGCACGATGCAAGGAAGCCCATTCGTGGATTAGCCCAGCCTAATGAAGGGACGCGGTGTGGCACAGTGGGTTAGGACGCTGAGCTTGTCGATCAGGAGGTCGGCAGTTTGGCAGGTCAAATCCCGAGTGCCGCGTAACAGATTGAGAGCCCGTTACTCGTCCCAGCTTCTGCCAACCTAGCAGTTCGAAAGCATGTAAAAATGCAAGTAGAAAAATAGGGACCACTCCGGTGGAAAGGTAACAGCGTTCCATGGGCCTTTGGCGTCTAGTCATGCCGGCCACATGACCACGGAGACGTCCTCGGACAAGCTCTTTGGCTTTGAAACAGAGATGAGCACCGGCCCCTAGAGTCGGAAACGACTAGCACGCATGTGCGGGGGAACGTTTACCTTTTAATGGAGGGTCAAGCACTGGACATTTCTCTGGCTCTTCTGTGCTGGTTTGACCGAAGTCTCTTTGGTCTCCCCTTTTCTCTTCGGCAGGGCGAGCCCATGAGGATAATTTATCGCATGCGGGGCCTGTTGGGGGATGCCACGGAAGAATTCATAGAGTCTCTGGATTCCACTACAGGTACCGGTCTCCCATCCTGCCGCGGGATGCTGGTCCTTGAGTCCAGCACCAGATGGCTTAGAACTCTTGTTTCTCCACTTCAGCAACTTTTAAGCTCTGTGGACTTTCAACTTCCAGAATCCCCCGGCCAGCCGCACATTGTAAAAGTTGCTGAGGTTGAGAAACCCTGCTTTAGACGTTTGGCCCTCGCGCTGAGAGCCGAAGTTGCAAAACTGGTCCTTTGCCTCTTCCACCATGGAAGAGGGCAAGGTTTTCTTCAGCGCCAGGCACTTATTTAGCCGAGGCCTCTTTTGAGCAGGCTACCCGGAACATCCTGATCCTTCCAGGATGCTGAGCCAGCAGGAGAATTCCAGGCAAGTTGTGCCTGCCTCCAGGAAAAGTAGCCAGGATCTTTTCTCCGGGCCTACGTCAGTGCTGGTTTTTTTTTTCTTCCTCTCCTGAAAGCCTCTTTTCTTTTCCCCAGACGAAGAGGAGGATGAGGAAGAGGTGTACAAGATGGCGGGAGTCATGGCACAGTGCGGCGGTCTGGGCTGCATGCTGAATCGCTTGACCGGGATCAAAGACTTCAAACAAGGCCGGCATCTGCTCACGGTGAGCCGTGTTCCCCACCTCCCCTCCTGTTCTGTTCCAGCCTACAACCGGCCCTGTTGGAATGTCAGGGACAACCCCTTTTTATATTCAATAGGCTGGAACTAATCTAACCAAATTTATTTGCAAAAACTAAACGAAAAAGTTCAAACAAAAGTTAAACAAATACAGACCAAGACTTTATCAGAAGCTCTTCAAACGGTTGCCTTCAGCAACCCGCACCTCCCACACGTTCCCCTTTTAAACAGCAGTCTGAAGGCGTGGCTTCTCTTTGCCTTCTCCCGAGTTGCCTCATTGCTTTCCTCTGCTCTGCTCTGCTGGATTGCCTCCTGCTCCTAGCATCCCTGAACAGAGCCAGCTGTGGATCGTCTTCTTCCAATTCCTCGTGCTCACACGGCTGAGTCTGAGGAGGAACAAGACGGGAGGGGCCTGGCTGAGTTCTGCAGTGCATCAGAACCTGACACCAAAGGGTCTCCAAACCCCTCCTCCTCCTCATCTTCAGAATTGTCCGACTCAGCTGCCGAATCCACAGGCTGACGTTGAATCACAGCACCTCCCTGTTGGAAGTCCTTTTTCTGGTGGGATGGTTGTTTGAAGAGAGACCATTAGTTTCCCCCCAAAGTTTGACAGAAGAAAGGAAATATATATGTATATACAGGGAGTGCAGAATTATTAGGCAAGTTGTATTTTTGAGGATTAATTTTATTATTGAACAACAACCATGTTCTCAATGAACCCAAAAAACTCATTAATATCAAAGCTGAATATTTTTGGAAGTAGTTTTTAGTTTGTTTTTAGTTATAGCTATTTTAGGGGGATATCTGTGTGTGCAGGTGACTATTACTGTGCATAATTATTAGGCAACTTAACAAAAAACAAATATATACCCATTTCAATTATTTATTTTTACCAGTGAAACCAATATAACATCTCAACATTCACAAATATACATTTCTGACATTCAAAAACATAACAAAAACAAATCAGTGACCAATATAGCCACCTTTCTTTGCAAGGACACTCAAAAGCCTGCCATCCATGGATTCTGTCAGTGTTTTGATCTGTTTACCATCAACATTGCGTGCAGCAGCAACCACAGCCTCCCAGACACTGTTCAGAGAGGTGTACTGTTTTCCCTCCTTGTAAATCTCACATTTGATGATGGACCACAGGTTCTCAATGGGGTTCAGATCAGGTGAACAAGGAGGCCATGTCATTAGATTTCCTTCTTTTATACCCTTTCTTGCCAGCCACGCTGTGGAGTACTTGGACGCGTGTGATGGAGCATTGTCCTGCATGAAAATCATGTTTTTCTTGAAGGATGCAGACTTCTTCCTGTACCACTGCTTGAAGAAGGTGTCTTCCAGAAACTGGCAGTAGGACTGGGAGTTGAGCTTGACTCCATCCTCAACCCGAAAAGGCCCCACAAGCTCATCTTTGATGATACCAGCCCAAACCAGTACTCCACCTCCACCTTGCTGGCGTCTGAGTCGGACTGGAGCTCTCTGCCCTTTACCAATCCAGCCACGGGCCCATCCATCTGGCCCATCAAGACTCACTCTCATTTCATCAGTCCATAAAACCTTAGAAAAATCAGTCTTGAGATATTTCTTGGCCCAGTCTTGACGTTTCAGCTTGTGTGTCTTGTTCAGTGGTGGTCGTCTTTCAGCCTTTCTTACCTTGGCCATGTCTCTGAGTATTGCACACCTTGTGCTTTTGGGCACTCCAGTGATGTTGCAGCTCTGAAATATGGCCAAACTGGTGGCAAGTGGCATCTTGGCAGCTGCACGCTTGACTTTTCTCAGTTCATGGGCAGTTATTTTGCGCCTTGGTTTCTCCACACGCTTCTTGCGACCCTGTTGACTATTTTGAATGAAACGCTTGATTGTTCGATGATCACGCTTCAGAAGCTTTGCAATTTTAAGAGTGCTGCATCCCTCTGCAAGATATCTCACTATTTTTGACTTTTCTGAGCCTGTCAAGTCCTTCTTTTGACCCATTTTGCCAAAGGAAAGGAAGTTGCCTAATAATTATGCACACCTGATACAGGGTGTTGATGTCATTAGACCACACCCCTTCTCATTACAGAGATGCACATCACCTAATATGCTTAATTGGTAGTAGGCTTTCGAGCCTATACAGCTTGGAGTAAGACAACATGCATAAAGAGGATGATGTGGTCAAAATACTCATTTGCCTAATAATTCTGCACTCCCTGTATATTTCGGTTACACCTCCAGCAAAGGGAGGAGTTTTGTTGACCATCTTGGCGGCCACCTCCTCCTCCTCCAAGAAACGAGTCCGGTATCAAAACAAGGAATCCAGCCAAGAGGCAAGCAGAGCCTCTAGCACAGTGGTGGCGAACCTTTTAGAGACCGAGTGCCCAAACTGCAACCCAAAACCCACTTACTTATCGCTGGGTGCCAGGTGGGCGTGGCCATGGGGGTCATGGAAGATTGGGTGGGTGTGGCCAAGGTGGGTGTGGCCACCTCAATGTTGCTGGTGGGGAGGGACACCTGTGGGGGGTGGGCAGGGTTGGGAGAGCTCCAGGAGGTCTCTGGCAGGTGGGGCGGTAGGCAGGAGACTCATCCTGTGGGGTGAGGCGAGGCAGGGTTGGGGGTGCCATTGCCATGGGGCAAGGCAAGGGCTGGGGCGGCTACTGCTGGACACCATCGGCCCCCGCACACACAGGCCAGCGAGTGCATGGGGGCCAACGGTGTCCGTCAGTAGCCACAGCCTGTCGGCCCCTCGACGGGTGCACTTTGGGGCTCCGCAGCCCGTCGCCAGCAGTTCAAAGAAGCCACCTCCGAGATGGATGGTTGGCCAACAGCTGAGGAGGCGATGCAGTGGGTCGTGCCTGGGAAAAGGAGCATGTGAGGCCAGGAGGGACGGGATGGGGGGAAGGGAAACCAGCCCTGCCGGGATGCATTCAGCCACGTGGGACCTTGGCGAATTAGCAGGCGGCTGGTTGAAGAGACAGGTGCCACCTTTGGGCATGGCGCGCGTGCCCACAGAGAGGGCTCTGAGTGGCGCCTCTGGCACCCATGCCATCGGTTCGCCACCACTGCTCTAGCAGCTCCTGGTATGTCCAGAGGAATTCTTTCCTGAAGCCTTGGACTCCACCAACCTCGGAGAGTTAGATGAACCGAGGAGGTCCTTGTTGATGACATCTCAAGAAGTTTTCCAAGCCACGACAGGAAATTCCAGCCACCAGGTGGCCATTTTTAGGACAACTGCTTGCTCTTCTTCTTTTTGGAGCAGAGTGCTGCTGGTCTACAGGGCTTTGAACACGGTTGAACATTGCTTGGGCAGGAACTGCCCTTGAAACCCCTGACCGTCTCTTCCTCCCGCAGGTCCTGTTGAAACTCTTCAGCTACTGCGTCAAAGTGAAGGTCAACCGCCAGCAGCTGGTGAAGCTGGAGATGAACACCCTCAACGTCATGCTGGGCACGCTGAACTTGGTAAGCAGCCACGTCCCACCACCTGGCAGGTTCTCTCTCTCTCTCTCTCTCCCTCTCTCCCTCCTTCCCTGCTCGGGGGCAAGGAGGTGATGGTGGTGGTGCCCTGTCGGCAAAAAGGAAGCCAGCATCTCCAAAGCTTTTTTTTTTTTGGCACACTCTTCGTAGGCACTGGTGGCCGAGCAGGAGAGCAAGGACAGCGGGGGAGCGACGGTGGCAGAACAGGTCCTCAGCATCATGGAGATTATCCTGGACGAGTCCAACGCAGAGCTGCTGAGTGAGGACAAGGTTGGTGCACGGGTGTAAACTTGTGGATGGAAGAGGACGAGGAACAAGGGGGGGGCATCCAGGGACAGAGCGTCAGGCCTGCCACAGCTTAAACCTCTTAAGTAGAAACTGCCCTTGGCCCCATTGGTTGAGAAAGGTAGAGCTTTATTAGAGGTCAAGGGTCCTGCAGCATTGCATATCCAGAACTGATCATCGCATGCCAAAATCCCTAAATTTTAATTCCCCCCCCCTGCTTATCTGCCCCTCGCTGCCCACCCCCTTTGTAACCAGTCATGCAAGTAACGGGTCAGTCTGAGCGCAGATTGGTATGCAGCTCCCTCCTCCTTCTTCCAGCCAGGTGACCTTGAGGCAGCATCTTGCGGCAGTCCAGTTTCTACTTCCGCTTTCCCCCCCAAGTATCCCCTTCCCAACGTTCCCCCTTACCACAGTTCACGGCAGTCTTGTCACCGCGTAGCAGCAAGGCGCAAGCAAGCATAAGGAGGCAGCAGAGTTTAATTCTCTCGGGCTGCCCTGGGGCCCTGCCCATCATCTCCCCTCTTGTTACTGCAACCACGTCTCTTATGTAGTTGGTGGTTCGAGATGGAGGGAATCTTGAAAAGCTGAACGCTGGTGGACTGGCTAGATTGAGGGAGCTGTTCTATGGGTCACTTCAGAAAGAGACCGGGGTGCAGTGGGGAAATCTTTTGCTCTGTGCTAGAAGGCTTCTAGTGTCATGAGGAATTGGGGGGACCCTAGGGGGACCCAAGATTCATAATTGCAAGGGTGGCTTCTCTGCCTTAGTCCCCCCCACCCCACCCCTAACAGTCAAGAGGAGGCGTGTCAGGACTTATTTGCCTTTTTCACCTAGATTTTCTTTTGCTCATGTTTTGACCCTGGAATACAAAGATGGGAGGGGTAATGTCTAGGCCAGGGGTCCCCAACCTATGGGCTGTGGCCTGGTACTGGGTTGCAGGCTCTTGGCCAGCGGACCGCAGAAATGGCTGGCCAGGGCGTGCGTGCGTGGGTGCGCATTCCACCCCCACTTATGCTAACACCCACGGCCCCGTTTGCGCATGCACGGGCTCAAACGGAAACGCTAGCGCGGAGGGGGCGTGCGTACCCCATTTGTGCATGTGTGAATGGGCCACTAGCGCAGGGGGGTGCGCGGCTCATTTGTGCATGTGCAAATGGGCGCTTGCTGCGGGGGTGCACGGCTGTTCACGCATGCGCATGGCGTAGCCACATGCACAAACACGGCCGCTAGTACTGCACCAGTGGGTATGGCCCCGTGTGCATGCACGCACGGGCGCACGCAGTCATTTGGAAGCTGCTCTCTCCTCCGGGCCACGAGCATGGGAAGGTTGGAGAACTCTGGCCTAGGCAACCGAGAGTCGAAGCCAAGAAAGCGGACGTAACAAGAAGAAATTTTATTATTGGACAATGTGAACACCCGGTGGGTGGGGGCAAGGGAATCTATCGTTTTAACTAAGCAAGCTTTTGAGTGGAAAAACCAGAGGTGGTTTTGCTTTCTTTTGTGTCCATGTAAATTTTCAGGATTGATTGATTGATTGATTGAACTTATATGCCGCCCTTCTCCCATGGGACTCAGGGCGGTTCACAAGGTAATTAAAATAACACTACAAATACCAAAAGTTAATAACAATTAAAATAATTAAATTATCCTTGAGTAAAAATCTAAAACGCCTATAGCTCCAATTAAAACCCAATTACAATAAGTTAAAAATTAAAAATTCTCAGTCCTGGCCGGAAAGCTCAAAGAGCCAGGTCTTCAGGTCCCGGCGGAACGAACGAAGATCAGGGGCAGTCCTGAGCTCTAGGGGTAACTGGTTCCAGAGGGCAGGCGCACCCACAGAGGAGGCCCTCCCCCTGGGTGTTACCCGCCGGCAGTCTTTTGCCGGCGGCACCCTGAGAAGGCCCTCCCTGTGGGAGCGCACAGGACGAAGGGAACTTGATGCCGGCAGCAGGTGTTCCCTCAAATATCCCGGACCCAAGCCATTTAGGGCTTTATAGGTCATCACCGGCACCTTGAATCTCACCCGGAGGGCAACCAGAAGCCAATGCAGCTCGCGGAGCAGAGGTGTTACATGGGAGTATCGGGAGACCCCCATCACAACTCGCGCGGCCGCATTCTGCACCAGTTGAAGCCTCCGAGTGGTCCTCAAGGGCAGCCCCATGTAGAGAGCGTTGCAGTAGTCTAACCGGGAGGTCACGAGCGCATGAGTGACTGTGCGCAAGGCATCTCGGTCCAGATAGGGCCGCAACTGGCGCACCAGGCGAAGCTGGGAAAAGCCCCCCCCCCCCGGTCACGGCCTTTGTACCAAGTACTGTTGGTAAAATTACATCCCAAGAGTTTCTTTTTCTGGAAATGCCAACCGGACCGTTGACATGGGGAGCATCAGTCCTGGCAGGCAGCTGGGCTGGTGTCCCGGGAGCCTCTCCAGTTGCCACTCAAGCAGGCGGGCGATTCTCTCCGCAGGGCAACCTGCTCCTGACAGGCGACAAGGATCAGCTGGTGATGCTGCTGGACCAGATCAACAGCACCTTTGTCCGCTCCAATCCCAGCGTGCTCCAGGGCCTCCTGCGCATCATCCCTTACCTGTCCTTCGGGGAGAGGGAGAAGATGGAGATCCTGGTGGACCGATTCAAGCCCTACTGCACCTTCGACAAGTACGGACGCGGAGGCTGCCCGGGCCCGCCTCCCTTTTCCGCTTATACAGACTCGGGTTTGGGCGTGCTTGGGCGGGCGGGCGTGCACGCAAGCGGGGACGGGTGGCCTTCCCACGTTGCACAAACGGGGCCGGCGGTGTGCTTTGCCCGGTTCCTCTCCTGCAAGGAAACGAGGAGCGAAAACGGCTTTTTCCTTTTGGGAGTTGCGTTCTCGTTTCGAGCTGCCTGCTGGCTTCTCCTGCCCCTGAAAAAAAGCGGAACACGACTCGGGGGGGTGGGGTGTCTTTGCGTGCCTCTTTCTATTTTTTTTATATATATTTTTTATTTTAATTCCATTTATATCCCGCCCTTCTCCGAAGACTCAGGGCGGCTTACAAGTTATGACCCTCCCCTTTTTTTTTGTTCTCTCTCCCCCCCCCCCCCCCCGCAGGTACGACGAGGAGCACAGTGGGGACGACAAGGTCTTCCTGGATTGCTTCTGCAAAATCGCCGCCGGCATCAAGAACAACAGCAACGGGCACCTGCTGAAGGACCTCATCCTGCAGAGAGGCATCACCCAGGGCGCCCTGGACTACATGAAGAAGCACATCCCCAGCGCCAAGAAGTGAGGGCCCTGCCTGGGCTCTGTGGGGAGATGGGGCCGGGCCTGTTGGGGGGTGGGTGGCTTCAAGGTCTGGGTCTGGGACAGCCGGGGGTTGGGGGGAGTGCTTCTACACTGAGGGCGGTCAACCGTTTGCTCTCCTTTCCCCCGCCTCTCGGGACAGTTTGGACGCCGATGTGTGGAAGAAATTTCTCTCTCGACCGGCCCTCCCGTTTATCCTGCGGCTACTCCGAGGACTCGCCACTCAGCATCCAGCTAGCCAGGTGAGGTTTTCTTCTTCTCCTCCTCCTCCTCCTCCTCCTCCTCCTCCTCCTCCTCCTCCTCCTCCTCCTCCTCCTCCTCTACATCTCCCTTCTTCCTCCTGCTCTCTACAACTCCTTTTTTGTCTCTATTTCCATCTCCCTTCCTCCTCCTCCTCCTCCTCTACACCTCCCTTCTTCCTCATGCTCTCTACAACTCCTTTTTTGTCTGTTTCCATCTCCTCCTCCTCTCCTCCTCCTCTCTACATCTCCCTTCTTCCTCCTGCTCTCTACAACTCCTTTTTTGTCTCTATTTCCATCTCCCTTCCTCCTCCTCCTCCTCTACACCTCCCTTCTTCCTCATGCTCTCTACAACTCCTTTTTTGTCTGTTTCCATCTCCTCCTCCTCTCCTCCTCCTCTCTACATCTCCCTTCTTCCTCCTGCTCTCTACAACTCCTTTTTTGTCTCTATTTCCATCTCCCTTCCTCCTCCTCCTCCTCCTCCTCCTCCCCTGTTCCTCTGTGGAAAGCAGGAGGCTTTGCAGAGCCTGCATTTGGCAGGGACGTTGCCTGAGCACATGATTCCCTCCTGGCTTTCCCTCTGCCCTTGTGAGTGATGGTGCTGGGCCCCGACCTTTCTCCTCCTAGCTGTGCCTGGGGAAGGCAAAGGCATCGGTCCGGGATACCTTGGGGACCACCTGCTGCCGGCGTCGACTCCCCTCCGCCCTGTGCGTTCCCACAGAGAGGGCCTCCTCAGGGTGCCTCCGGTCAGGGAATGCCGGCTGGTGGCCCCCAGGGGGAGGGCCTTCTCTGTGGGCGCCCCGGCTTTCTGGAATCAACTGCCGGTTGAGCTCCGGATGGCACCGGATCTCTGCTCCTTCCGGCGCGGCCTAAAGACCCATTTATTTGAACAAGCTGGCCTGGCCTGATGGGGAGTTAACTTAGGGTTTTAATATTTGTATATTTTTACTGTTTTATCTGGGCAATAATTTAATTTTCTCTTAACTTTTGTATTTCTGTATTTTTATTATATGCCCTGTTCACCGCCCTGAGTCCTTCGGGAGAAGGGCGGTATAAAAATTTAATAAATAATAATATTAATAATAATTCCCCCAGAGGTCAGTTAGGGAGGGCGGCCGTTGCCGTCCTGTAACAGTGCTGCAGCTAAGAACTCTTGGTAGCAAAAAAGGGTGAAAGGAAAACAACAGGGTGAACGATCCCTTCGTCCTATAATCCGACCTTGGTCTAGTGCGTTGGCCCTGGAGCTGAAAGCCCACCCCTCTCCCTCCCTCCCTCCCCCACAGGCGCTGATTGGGACCGATTCGATCTCCAACTTGCACAAGCTGGAGCAGGTCTCCAGCGACGAAGGCATCGGGACGCTGGCCGAGAACCTCCTCGAAGCCCTGCGGGAACACCCGGAGGTGAACAAGAAGATCGACGCGGCCCGCCGGGAGACGCGGGCGGAGAAGAAGCGGATGGCTATGGCCATGCGGCAGAAGGCCCTGGGCACCCTCGGCATGACGGTAACGGGCGCCTCTCGCTCAGGGTGGCGGGACGCGAGGAGGCCTTCGGGGAGCGCGGGCCCCGTGGCCCTTCCTCCTCCTCTTCCTCAGCCCCTCCGCTCTTTGCTTGGCTTGCCAGACGAACGAGAAGGGACAGGTGGTGACAAAGACGGCGCTGCTG
Organism: Vipera ursinii; assembly: GCF_947247035.1. Lineage (NCBI taxonomy): Eukaryota > Metazoa > Chordata > Lepidosauria > Squamata > Viperidae > Vipera > Vipera ursinii. The sequence goes on along the minus strand of NC_139530.1, from coordinate 5,757,144 downwards.
AAGCAAATGGAGGAGCTGATCGAGGAACCGGGCCTGACGTGTTGCATTTGCCGGGAAGGCTACAAGTTCCAGGTGAGTCAGAGCCGGGCTTTCCCTGCGGTCCCCTGGGGAGGGGAAGGGGAGTCTCCCCCCAGTCGTGCGTGTCCCTGGAAACAAGTTTGGAGGCAGCTCACCCTATCTGCCCTTTCCTACCGCAGCCCACCAAAGTCCTGGGCATTTACACCTTCACCAAGCGGGTGGCCCTGGAGGAGTTTGAGAACAAGCCTCGGAAGCAGCAGGGCTACAGCACCGTCTCCCACTTCAACATTGTCCACTACGACTGCCACCTGGCAGCGGTCAGGTAAGGAAGCCCCGGTTGGCAGCCGGGCCTCTCCTGGGTTGGCAGCCTTGGATTTCAGCCGGGCCTCTCCCAGGCTGGCAGCCTTGGATTTCAGGCGGGCCTCTCCCGGGTTGGCAGCCTTGGATTTCAGCCGGGCCTCTCCCGGGTTGGCAGCCTTGGATTTCAGCCAGGTCTCTCCCGGGTTGGCAGCCTTGGATTTCAGCCAGGCCTCTCCCGGGTTGGCAGCCTTGGATTGCAGCCGGGCCTGGATTGGAAGCCCACATAAGTCAGACGGATTCGGTCCGCTCATTGGGGTACGAGGGTTTAGCTCTGTGGGTGGGAAGGGGTGAGCAACCCACGCTCCTGACGCCCGGACTTTTCTCCGCCTGGCAGGCTGGCACGGGGCCGCGAGGAGTGGGAGAGCGCCGCCCTGCAGAATGCCAACACCAAATGCAACGGCCTCCTGCCAGTCTGGGGGCCGCACGTCCCGGAATCTGCCTTCGCCACCTGCTTGGCAAGGTGAGTTGGAAGGACGCCCTTTCCTGGAACACCTGCGGCGCCTGGCAAGGGCCACCTTCCCACCTGGGAGGAGGGGGAGGAGGAAGAGGAAGCCCTCGCACGTCTTGTGAGGTGTCTCCTTGCCAAATAAAGTCTGGTTTTGTGGCTTATCCCTTCTTAACCTTGTCTTCCCACGGAATCAGTCCCAAACAGCAGCCCCAGGGCTCGGGGGAGCCGGGGAGGGGGGAGAGGGGTTGGTGCCCTAATCCGCCCATGATTCTCCCTCGCCAGGCACAACACTTACCTCCAGGAGTGTACGGGGCAGCGGGAGCCCACCTACCAGCTCAACGTCCACGACACCAAGCTGCTCTTCCTCCGGTTTGCCACGGAGCAGTCGTTCAGCGTGGACACGGGCGGCGGTGGCCGGGAAAGCAACATCCACCTGATCCCCTACATCATTCACACAGTGCTTTACGTCCTCAACACGTCAGTATCCCCCACGCCCTTTCTGTGCGTTTAGCCTTAGGTTGGGAAGATCGGACTGGAGGAGGAGGAGGAGGAGGTTGGCCAGCACTTAATGGCTGAGCAGGTTGATTCCACTGCCCATCTCTCCCCACTGCCCATATCTAGCAGGGGAAGCTCTGCGGCTGGTGCCCAAATCTTGACTGCCAGGCTGTGGCCTGCAGGACAGACCCTGGCCCTTCACTCTGGAAGCCCCCCACCCACCCTCGCCCAAACCACTCCTTTTTAAATCTCTACGGCTAGTCCTCGGCTTTCAACAGTTCATTCAGGGAATGCCAGCGTGGAAAAAGAGGACTTTGGGCCCGTTTTTCACACTTGACACTCGTCGCAGCCTCCCCAGGGTCATGTGATCAAAATTCAGGCAGCCAACTCGTATTTATGTCGGTCGCAGTGATAACCGGGGGGGGGGGGTCCTCGGAATTCCCCCTTTTGCGACCCTTTTGACGGGCAAAGTCAGTGGGGAAGCCGGATCCAGTTAACAACCGTGTTACCAACTTAGCAGCCGCAGTGATTCGCTTAGCAACCGTGGCAAGAAAAGGGGGCCAAAAAGCAATGGCCCTTAGACTTATATACCGCTTCACGGTGCTTTGCAGCCCCTCTCTAAGCGGTTTTTACAGAGTCAACCTGTTGCCCCCAAACAATCTGGGTCCTTATTTGACCGACCTCAGAAGGAGGGAAGGCTGAGTCGACCTTGTGCCGGTCAGGATCGAACTCCTGGCACTGGGCAGAGTTTGCCTGCAATGTCGCATTCTAACTACTGGAAGGGAGGGAAGGAAGGAACGAAGGAAGGAAGAAGAAGGAAGGAAGGAAGGAAGGACAATATCACTAGCACTTAGATTTATATACCGCTTCACAGTGCTTTACAATCCTCTCTGAGCGGGTTTACAGAGCCAGCCTCTGACCCCCAACAATCTGGGTCCCCATTTTATCGACCTCGGAAGGATGGAAGGCTGAGTCAACCTTGAGCCGGTCAGGCTCGAACTCCTGGCTGTGGGCAGAGTCTGCTTGCAACGCCGCATTCTAATCACTGCGCCACCACGGCTCTTAATGCAACATCCGATCGGCTACAGCAATAGCAACAGCCCTTAGACTTATATACCGCTTCACAGTGCTTTTACAACCCTCTCTGAGCGGTTTAGACAGTCAGCCTCTTCCCCCCACAACAGTCCGGGTCCTCATTTTACCGATCTCGGAAGGAGGGAAGGCTGAGTTCAAACCTGAGCCGGTCAGGATCAAACTGCAGGCAGCCGGCAGTCAGCAGAATCAGCCTGCAGTGCTGCACTCTGACCACTGCGCGAAAACCCACTGAAGAACGGCCTTGCTTAGCAACAGAAATTGGGGGGGTTCCAGTGTTGTTCACTTGGGGACCGCCTGTAACCCTTGGAGGATGAGGGGACTTGGGAGACACACACACACACACATACACACACACACAGTCCATGAAAGAAAACCAGGGCTCCTCTGCTGTTTGGCCCTTCCCTAGGAGATGCCCTCTGTCTCCTCCTCTCTGGGCCGGGCAGAGATGAGGCCTTGCGGCCCGCAGGCCAGGATGGGGAAGGGCTTCTCCGATCCAAAGGCCTCCCTTGCCGACAGCCTCCGCTTCCTTCCTTCCTTCCTTCCCGTCTCCAGGACACGGGCAACTTCCCGGGAAGAGAAAAACCTGCAGAGCTTCCTGGAGCAGCCAAAGGAGAAGTGGGTGGAGGGGGCCTTCGAGGTGGACGGCCCCCACTACTACACCGTCATGGCGCTCCACATCCTGCCCCCCGAGCGGTGGAAGGCGGTGCGCATCGACATCCTGAAGCGTCTACTGGTCATCTCCCACGCCCGGGTGGTGTCCCCGGCGGGAGCGAGCAAGTAAGTAAGCGCAAGACGCGGCTGGGCGGGTAAGGGCCCTTGAGTGATGGCCGCCCAGCTTAGCCTGTGACCCCGTGTGACTTTGAACGGTCCCTGAGCAAATTGGTGGTAAGTTGAGGACTACCTGTGATCCTGGGAGATGCGCTTCCTCCCCTTCTGCCTGTCCCGTAGAGCCAGATCTTCCATGGCTGGATTTTGAAGGTCACCTGGTGAAGGCAAGCCGGCTTTGGGATCACAGCCCCTTCTTTTCCAGCTCCTGCCAATGCTGGCTGTCCCGTCTTCCTCGCCTGCTGGGCTGGGGGGGCTCTTCTGAGGGCAGGGGGCAGCTGATTTGCTGCCGTCCTGGGGTCTCCTGACCCGAAACCCGATCCCCCAGCCTTGGCTCAAGAGAGGGAAGGGAGCAACACGCTCTCCCGAAGGCCTGGGAGTCTTGAGGGTTGATCCCCCTTTTGCCATCTGCTTCTCTTGGGGAGGGGGAGATAATACTCCCCCGCCCCCAGGGATGGCCGTGGAAGCGACCCTCAGCTCAGCATGCCGAGTGTCAAGGTTCCGACTGACAAACCCAACCAAGCAAACACCTGCGGGACATTCCGATCTCTTAATGTGAAACTTTATTGAGTACATCATTTCGGCACGTATGAAAGCAAAACCAGCTCTGGCAAACCCCAGCCCAACACCCCCCTCCTCCCCCCTCAGTAAAAGAATAGAATTTCCCCTCCTGTTCAGGAACGGGTCCCATGGCCCGATTGGTTGCAATTATATCGTTATGAGAAAAGGTCTCTTGAGTTGAGCCGGCCATCTGGTGAATCGTCCTTGATTCTCGCTGTCTGCTTTCTTTATTCTTTGTAGCTAGCCTGCGTTCCAATTCCCCATCCTTCCCCCACCCCCACCCCCAAGTTCTTTGGCAAGCTAAGAAGCAATAATTGTTACACCAGCAAAGCCAGCTTCAAAGCTTGGCACCGAGAGGCTTGACACCCACCTCCCCCCCCCGCCCCCCGTGAGAAAAATGACTTCCTGCTTTTGGCATCAGAAAAAAAATGGGCTGGAGGTGCCCAAAACCTGGGCAGCATCTTTGGGGCTTGAGTTATAAATCAGTTTGTACAAGAGGCGGGGGGAGCTCCAGGCTGCCTATGTGTTCCCTGCTGAGTGGCCGTGTGCATTTCACCTCTCGTGTGTGTGTGTGTGTGTGTGTGTGTGTGTGTGTGTGTGTGTCGCCTGTACTGCTGGATATTCTGCCCACCCACCCACCCAAGGGACCTGACAGCCTCTCTCCCCTTCCAACAGGCTAACGGACAGAGCCATAAAGGACTACGCTGCCTATCGCTCCAGCCTCCTGTTCTGGGCCCTCGTTGATCTCATTTACAACATGTTCAGAGTAAGTGCTTCCTCGGGTCGGGGTGGCCTGGGGGGGGGGTTTCCCTCTGAACAGGTCCGCTCAGGGCACCCCATGCCTACAATGGCGTACAACTCAGGGGAGTTGCCCTCTCCAGCCCCTTTGGCTCAGGGCTCAAAGCTGCCAAGCAGAGATCCACACACTCCAGCTGTCTACCCAGCGGAAAAGGGGAGCCCAGGAGAGCCCCATTAGGAAACGCCCCCCCTCCTCCATTCCTCTCAAGGAGAACTGCTTAGGCCAGGGGTCTGTCCTAGCCACCGAAGGCCCGCCACCCCGGGGGACAATCTGACAGATTCCCAATTTCCAAGCTAGGTTGAGTCTTGGACTGCCTGCCTTCCTTCCTGCCTTCCTTCCTTCCTTCCCCCTTTCTCATCTCCTTCCTTCCTCCCTCCCTGTAATAAACTTTTCCTTCCTTCCTTCCTTCCTTCCTTCCTTCCTTCCTTCCTTCCTTCCTTCCTTCCTTCCTTCCTTCCTTCCTTCCTTCCTTCCTTCCTTCTCCCTTTCTCATCTCCTCCTTTCCTCCCTCCCTGTAATAAACTCTTCCTTCCTTCCTTCCTTCCTTCCTTCCTTCCTTCCTTCCTTCCTTCCTTCTTTCCTTCCTTCCTTCCTTCCTTCCTTCCTTCCTTCCTTCCCCCTTTCTCATCTCCTTCCTTCCTCCCTCCCTGTAATAAACTTTTCCTTCCTTCCTTCCTTCCTTCCTTCCTTCCTTCCTTCCTTCCTTCCTTCCTTCCTTCCTTCCCCCTTTCTCATCTCCTTCCTTCCTTCCTTCCTTCCTTCCTTCCTTCCTTCCTTCCTTCCTTCCTTCCTTCCCCTTTCTCATCTCCTTCCTTCCTCCCTCCCTGTAATAATCTTTTCTTTTCCTTCCTTCCTTCCTCCCTCCCTCCCTCCCTCCCTCCCGCTTCCTCTCCCCCTTCAGAAGGTGCCCACGAGCAACACCGAGGGGGGCTGGTCCTACTCTCTGGCCGAGTACATCCGCCAGAATGACATGCCCATCCACGAGGCGGCCGACCGGGCCCTCAAGTCCTTCCAGGAGGAGTTCATGCCTGCCGAGACTTTCTCAGAATTCCTGGACGTGGCCGGTGAGCGCTCGGCCCCTTCCCTGCTCGCCCTCCCACCCTCTTCGGGAACCGGCACTGGGGGGGGGGGCAGGAGGGGCCCGTGCGTGCTTGCGCGCGTGTGCACACGGGCCGGCCGGCGCTGACTTTAACCCTTCTTTCTTTCAGGATTGTTATCCGACATTTGCGACCCGGACGGCTTCCTCAAAGACCTCTTCAACTCTCTTCCCTAATTGGCCCCCTCCCCAAAGAAGAGACTGTTGGGACCCCCGTTTCTCTCCCCCCCACCCCGTTTTCTGCCCCCCACCTTCACTTCTCAAGGAACGCTGCCGTCACTTTTTTTCTTCACCCGCCGTTCCTCGGCCCACGCTGCTTCTCCTTCTTCCTCCTCCTCAAACCCCCCCCCCCCCCAAATCCCGGAGTGATGGAATTTGGGCCTGATTTTTTTTTCTTCCGGGCCCCTTCTCTCCCCACCCACCTCCGGCTTCTCGGCGGCCTTCCACCTTGCCATTTCCAAGCCGGAACGTGCGACGGACTGACGGAAGCCAAGCCCGGTCAATTGGTCTTTCTGGTTTTTTTTTTGTTTTTTCCCCCCTGCTTCTATGTGTGTGGTCATTTTATCGGTCAATAAATAACTTAAATACAGTCGGAAGGAAAGACCACGTCTGCCCGGTGTGTCTCTCGCGCCGGTGCCAGCGAGCGGCCCTTTGGTTTTTCTTCCGCCCGGATCTCCCCCTTCGCCTGGATCCCCGGGCCTTTTGCAGGAAGGTGTCCCCGACGGCACCGGTTTTTGAGTCGCTGTCGCTCGAGTGGGGGGGGGGGAAGGTGTTAAATCTGGTGGGGGGCAAAGGAGCGAAAAGCACCCCCCCCTTTTTTTTTCACTGGATCGTGTTTTTGTTTTTTTTCCCCTTCCTGGTGCTAGAGGGAAATGTTCGTCTCCGTCTTGGCTTCTTCCACCGAGATGGGCTGGGCGAGCCGCTGGATTTCGTCCTCCCGCATGGCTGGCATTGGGCTGCTTCTTCCCAGAGGCCGCCTGGCTTGTTCCTCCCCCCCCCTTAAAAGCAGCTGTTTCCCAGCTAGGGGCTCTTTCAGACAAGGGCAGGAAAACTCTGCGTGCAGCCACGCCGGATTAGTAACCCCGCGTCTTGATCAGCCCTGGGATTACTTGGGGTGACCAAGTGTAGTAGTGGTGATGATGATGGTGATGTTGTTGTTGGAAGGGACCTCGGAGGTCTTCTAGTCCAACCCCCTGCTCAGGGAGGAAACCCTATGCCATTTCAGAGAAATGGCTGTCCAGTCTCTTCTTAAAAACTTCCAGTGTTGGAGCATTCACAGCTTCTGGAGGCAGGTTGTTCCACTGGTTAATTGTTCTAACTGTCAGGAAGTTTCTCCTTAATTCCAGGTTGCTTCTCTCCTTGATTAGTTTCCATCTGTTGCTTCTTGTCCTGCCTTCAGGCGCTTTGGAGAATAGCTTGACTGCCTCTTCTTTGGGGCAGCCCCTGAGAGATTGGAAGGCTGCTATCATGTCACCCCATGGTCCTTCTCTTCATTAAACTAGACATACGCAATTTCAGCAGCCGTTCCTTATATGTTTTAGCCTCCAGTCCCCTGATCATCTTTGTGGCTCTTCTCTGCACTCTTTCTAGAGTCTCAACATCTTTTTTTTACATCGTGGTGACCAAAGCTGGATGCCGTATTCCAAGTGCGGCCTTACCAAAGCATTGTAAAGTGGTAGTAACACTTGCACCTGATCTTGATTTAACATTTCACCTGATCTTGGTTTAATTCTACTTCACGTGATCTTGATCTGCTACTTGCTGGCCGAGCAAACAGACGAATAGCCGAGGCGGTTGTTGCCTTTTTTTTACTATCGTTCTGCTCCTCGGAAAGTTTCTGGACAGGCTGCTTCGAATTTCTCGCCGGTCGCCCGAGCAACTTGACAAAAGGGATTAATCCGGTGAGAAACGAGGAATCGGCTCCGAGGCAGGGCTGGGATGGCTAAGGCTTGGGGAATGTGGCCGGAGGAGTTGGAGGCGTGGATTTAAGTTTGAGGATCCTTTCGTCACGGTTGGCCAGATGTAGAGACAAGATCTCTCATGTCCTGCTGACGGCATCGGGGAGGAAGACTAAGCTATGGGTCTCCGCGGGAGGTGTGTTGGTGGGTGTATTTTGGCCTGGTGATTGACAGGAAGAGACGGGAAGGGGGAGCCAGACAGCTGGCCCCAAAGGCCAGCACAGAGAATCCCCCCAAGGTGTTTTTCCTCCAAAAGACAAGTGGACTTTCTCTGTTTACTTCTTCTTTTTTTTTTTTTTTGCTTGCTTGAAACCGTTTCACTTCTCATCCCAGAAGCTTCCTCACTTCTGAGTGAACTTCGGTCAGAACCGAAGAAGCTTCTTGAATGAGAAGTGAAACGTTTTCAAGGAGGAAAAAAAAACAACCCAAGAGACTCCAGTTGCCTTTTGGAAAAAAACCAGAAACGAACACCTTGGGGAGAACCAGGACCTGGATGATTGATAACCTCCCTAGACATTTAGCCAGGACAGAGCACCACAGGCCAAGGGTCAGAGTACTGGTAAGACTGCAGCAAGGGAATATTAGGATAGAATGGAATGGAACAGAACGGAAAAGAATGGAACGGAACAGAACAGAATAGAAGAATAGAATAGAATAGAATAGAATAAAAAGAGATGGAATGGAATGAAAATAGAATAGAATAGAATAGAATAAAAGAGATGGAATGGAATGAATTTAGAATAGAATAGAAGAATAGAATAGAATAGAATAGAATAGAATAGAATAGAATAGAATAGAATAGAATAGAATAGAATAGAATAGAATAGAATAGGAGCTGGAAGGGACCTCGGAGGTCTTCTAGTCCAACCCCCTGCTCAGGCAGGAGACCCCATACCATTTCTGACAAGTGACTGTCCAGTCTCTTCTTAAACCCCCCCCCCCCAGTGATGGAGCACCCACGATTTCTGGTGGCGAGCTGTTCCACTGGTTAATTGGCATATGCATAGAATGAAGGCTATTGCTAAGCACATTGGTTTGTGCTTAAATTGTAAGCCATATATATATACATATATATATATATATATATATATATATATATATATATATATATATATATATATATATATATATATATATATATATATATATATATATATATATATATATATATATATATATATATATATATATATATATATATATATGTCAAATGTTAACTCTTTAGATTACCTTGCTAGGTCCCAAACATGGGGCAAATCTTTATTTCCTGTTTTCAGCCTATCTTGAAGGACATCGAACAGGCTGTAGTCACACCGGACAGTTCATATATTTGTGTAAATTACTAACAAATATATATATATGATCGCAGGGAGGCTGCAAGAGGCAAGCGGGCAGTGGACGGGGCTTGGCAATCCAAGCCCATCGTGCAAGCGGCAGGGGATTGTGGGATGGTTCCCCCCTCCATCCCCACCTCCCGAGAACCAGTGCGAGACTAAAGGTAAAAGTGGCATTCGGGGACTTAGCAGGAGGAAGGGGCGGGGAAACCAACCCAGGTGCCCAAATAATGTCCTTTTCCCAGGAATTCCGAAGCCGGGCGCCCGGTTTTGGTGAATCCACTCAGGGCCGAGCCCTGATGGGAACGTTTCGTCCTAAATACCGTAGCCGCTCTTGCAGAACCAGACGCCGCCGTGTCTTGATCAGACATGTCCTAAAAGGCCATTTTTACAGGCGTTCCTTTTTTTTCCTTTTCAGTCCCTTAAAATATGTGTGTGTGTGTGTGTGTGTGTGTGTGTTTTCCTTTTCTTCCTCTCCTTTCCCCCCCCCCCCCATTTCCTTGCAAATCACAAGGAGAGTTGCTGAGGGGGGGGGCTGAGCGAAACAAACAAACAACTCTGGCCGGGGTTGTGTTTTGCAATCCTGGCACGGCCTGCCTTCAACTTTGTGCCTCCTGCAAACTTATTTTCTCCCAAGATAAATCAGGCCAGAAATTGTGTTGCCCCCACCTTTTTTTTTTCCCCAAAAGGCCTGGCAACAAACAAATCGTGGTTTTTTTTATTCTTATTATTTTGGAAAGCTTGGCAGAGCCCCCACCCACCCACCCAACCAACCGGGTTTAGCCTTCAAACGGTTAACCGAAAAAAAATTTACGGCAACCCAACACCGTAGGATGTGGTTGTGGCAAGACCAGCCGCAAAAGCGTTTTTTTTTAAAAAAAAAAAACATTTTTGCGGAAGAATTTTGTAGGTTTGCTTAAAGACGGGCAGCGTAACTCTTCTCCGCCAGGTTGCCCTCAAAGGCGTGGACTGCATCTCCCAGAATTCCTCCGTTGCTGAGAATTCTGGGAGCTGAAGTCCACAACTCTGCAGGACACCCAGCTTTTTGGGGCGTGGGGGGGGCAGAGCGTGGCAATGGGAGCTGAGCCAGGAAGTGCTGAAAGGGGTTTTTATAAAGACTGTAGAACAGGGGTCTTCAAAGTTGGCCCTTTTATTGTCTTCTGGACTTCAAGCTCCCAGAATGCCTCAGCCAGGCACATTGGCTGAGGAATTCTGGGAGCTCAAGTCCGCAAGTCATGAAGGGGCCATAGTTCCCCCATGCTGGATGAGGATTTCTGGGAGTTGAAGTCCTCAAGTCATGAAGGGGCCATAGTTCCCTCATGCTGGATGAGGAATTCTGGGAGTTGAAGTCCGCAAGTCATGAAGGGGCCATAGTTCCCTCATGCTGGATGAGGAATTCTGGGAGTTGAAGTCCGCAAGTCATGAAGGGGCCACAGTTCCACATGCTGGCTGAGGAATTCTGGGAGTTGAAGTCCGCAAGTCATGAAGGGGCCATAGTTCCCTCATGCTGGAGGAGGAATTCTGGGAGTTGAAATCCGCAAGTCATGAAGGGGCCACAGTTCCCCCATGCTGGATGAGGAATTCTGGGAGTTGAAGTCCGCAAGTCATGAAGGGGCCATAGTTCCCCCATGTTGGCTGAGGAATTCTGGGAGTTGAAGTCCACAAGTCATGAAGGGGCCATAGTTTCCCTCATGCTGGCTGAGGAATTCTGGGAGTTGAAGTCCACAAGTCATAAAAGGGCCAACTTTGAAGAGCCCTGCTGTAGAACACTTGAAGTTTACAACCGGTTGGTGCAATTTTGGGAAAACGTGGAGTGTTTCTGAGTCTCTTTGGAGAACGAATTTTATAAGAACGGCTTGAATTGGAGTCCTTGGTGGTAAAAAGATCTTTGATGCCGTACGGGCAGTCCTCAAATTCACAACAGTCCGTCCCCAAGGTCGCGTGATCAAAATTCAGACACTTGAGAGCTGATTCATATTTACGACCCGCCCAGGGTCATGGGAATCTCTTTTGCGACCTTCTGACCAGCAGAGCCAATTCACTGGACGACCCGGCTGCAGTGCTTTGCTTAACAAAGGTCGTAAAACGGGACGAAGCTCAACTTTTTAACAACTGTCTCAGAAACGGGCTGAATTGTGGGTCGTAAATGGAGGAACGCACCATACAGGAGAGGGATGCTCACGTGTAGGAGAAGGTGCTTCGGCATCAAAGGCTGCTTGTTCTTGCTTAGTCTCCCTCGGCACCACGCCAGGCCTTGCGTCATGCTTGCCTCCGGCATGAATAGGCCCGGGAATAACAGCATTTGGCATTCCGGCGGAGCCTTCCAGCGGATAGAAAAAGCCAAATAAAATCTGAATCAACAGGTGGCCCGGCAGAGGCGGTGAGAAGATTTTGCCATTAAAGGCGGGAAGCGCCCGGAGTTGGCAACCCGGGGGGGGGGCGGAGAGGAGGACAAATTTGGCTCAGGGGCTGCAGTTGCCAACCTCTGCCAAGCTTTCCTCTCTTTTTGAAAGCGACTTCCTTTCGGCCTTTCGTTTTGCCGCCCGTTCGGAGGGGGAAGCCAAGGGACTCCAAAGCTGGCTGGCAAACTCCACTTTTCGGAGGGTTTAACTGCAGGCCGACGAATAGGAAAGAGGGGGGGATCGGAGGAAGGGGCCCGGAGTTAGCAAAAGCAAAAAAAAAGACTGGGCTCCGAAACGCAGTTCCCGACAGCCATTGACTGTTTGAATGAATGAATGAACCTTTATTGTCAAAATACAACCATGTATATATACATTGAGATTGGCTGAGCCTCCCTTCGTGCCCTCCCCAGCCTACAGTGACAACAAACCCTCCATCTTATTACACCATGTGAATAATTGCACCACGCACCGGCCTCGCAAGTCAATCCTGCATAAAGTTTTTAAAAATTATTTCCCGTTCAAGAGCCTGGCAGCCCACGGATAAAAGCTGTTTTTCATTCAATCCTAAAGCACGTTGAAACCCGGTTGGGGTGGCTTGCTGCCCTTCGGCCGTAGCCTCGGTTGCCCCTTGGTTTGGAAGAAGTTATCCGTGAATCTTCTCCTGGCGACGGCGAGTCCATCCGGGCCCAGAATTTGCGCGTCCAGCAGGTGCTTTGCCCTTTGACCTCTTGCAAGCATCTCTGCCTGGACCTTGGCAGCCCTTTAACCCTCTCTGGTGTAACGGGAGTCTGGTAAAATGCTAACGACAGTTTTGAAGGTCGTCGCTCTGCTCGGACAGGTCCCCTCACAAGGTGCCGGAAACTTTGAATCTTCGTGCGTAGTTTCAAGTTTGCTCTTTCTGACAGCACCCTTGGCTGAAAAAAAGTGTGCAAACCCGCTTGCTGGGTCTTGTTGCCCCGAAGAAGCCCTACGGGGACAGGTGTTGGACTGACAGACAGATCAAGGAAAGGTCCTCAGGTGCTCTTAGCAACCTCCTTGGAGGCAGGGAGGAGGGAGAATAAGGATGCAAGAATTATTCTCCCCTCCGGCAGGAATTGAGGATCCTTTCCCTCCCGCTCCTGGAGAGGTAGGATGCCAATGCTGCTAACATCGGATGTTCTTGCTTTGACAGCAGAGAGAAAATGCAGCCATTTTCTCTCTGCTTTCAGAATTAGTTGATGCTGGAAGGGGGAATGTGGACGAGAGTCCAGCTAGTCATAACAATAATAACTCAGCCGTGGGAACCCAAGGTCATTGGGCCCAGAGCTGATAGAGTTTAGGAGAGCTGGGGAGAAAGCCCGCACGCTTCAAGCTACTTGGGGAATGTGATTTATGACTGTTCATTGGAGGAGGGAATTGTGCTTTTGTTACTTTGTATCCAAGGGAGGGGAATTTAGTTTTTGGGTTCAGCTATGTAGATGGGGAAGAAATGGAGGTAGTGACAGATTTTATTTTCCTGGGCGCCAAGATCACTGCAGATGGGGACTGTAGCCAAGAAATTAAAAGACGCTTGCTCCTCGGGAGGAAAGCCATGACAAATCCAGACAGCACACTAAAAAGCAGAGACATCACGCTGCCAACAAAAGTGCGTATAGTCAAGGCTGTGGTCTTCCCAGTTGCAATGTACGGCTGTGAAAGTTGGACCATAAAAAAGGCTGAGCGCCAAAGAATTGAGGCCTTTGAGCTATGGTGCTGGAGAAGACTCCTGCGAGGCCCTCGGACTGCACGGCGATCAAACCGGTCAGTCCTAGAGGAGATCAACCCTGACTGCTCTTGAGAAGGCCAGATCCTGAAGCGGAAACTCAAATCCTTTGGCCACCTAATGAGAAGGAAGGACTCACTGGAGAAGAGCCTCATGCTGGGAAAGATTGAGGGCAAGAGAAGAAGGGGACGACGGAGAAGGAGGTGGCTGGATGGAGTCACTGAAGCAGGAGGCGTGAGCTTAAATGGACTCCAGAAGATGGTAGAGGACAGGAAGGCCTGGAGGAACATGGTCTATGGGGTCGCGATGGATCGGACATCACTTCGCAGCTAACAACAACAACAATGTAGTGCCGATGCTTTGTTTCCCGAATAAAAGATTCTTTAAGGTAAACGATGCCTTGAAGTTCTTTTAAAGGATTTCATCTGTCGGAGCCATGACATAGATCTTCCCCCAGGCTGACATGCTCGTCTTAATTAGGAAAAGAAAGCTTGGAATCAACACTCTCTTCCTCCAGAAGGAACAGGTGGGGAAGCCGAGATCCTTTGCCAGGAGAACAGCTGCCTGACTTTGGCAAAAACTCAGTTTAAGACCAGAAGCCCTACAAGAAGACAACATGGCAGCCGAGGCATCCATCGCCCTTTCAAATTCCCATTCCAGATCGTGTGTGTGTGTGTTTCAATTAGATGAGGAAACCTTTAATGCAGGGGGCCTTCAAACCTGGCCCTTTTATGACTTGTGGACTTCAACTCCCAGAATTCCTCAGCCAGCATACTTCTCAAGGAGGCCTGGAGTCCCATCCTTGCACCCCCACAGGGGACTGCTTTTGGGATTCTGCGATTCAGGCGAACATGGTTACTCCTTAGAGTTCTTCTACATGGCTTGCTTGGGAACCATCTTGCATTCTGAAGCGAATTATGGAGGCATTCCCAAATGGGATCCCTTTCCTCTCGGCCACCAAACGTGGCCCTGGAGCCATTGGCCTAAGTCAGGGGGGTCTTCAAACTTGGCCCTTTCGTGACTTGTGGACCTGCATGCTTGGCTGAGGAATTCTGGGAGTTGAGGTCCACGAGTCACAAAAGGGCCAAGTTTGAAGACCTCTGGTCTAAGTTGATCCCGCCATTCAGAAGCCCTTCCAGAGAGTGGAAACAAGATCTCTTTTGCTGGACGGATCCAGGAGAGTTTGTGACTTTCCAGCGTGCGGAAAACTTGAGAGGGTTGCTCATGCACAGGAGGGGGTGGCTTCAAATAGCCGCCTTCGCTCCCCCATCCACCCAAATCTTGCCTCATTGACTTCAATCTTAACAACCCCGCAGAATTGGGGTTATTTAATCCGTCTCGGGGCCCAGAGATCTGTCAAGTGTTTTGTTTCTCCGAACGATTACAGCAATATCTCTTGGCTAAAGGCACCTTTTTGATCCCAGCAAGAGTAATTAAGACCTCGGCTTTTTTTTTTCCCCCAGATCGATGAGGCAAGGCTGAGCGGAGGCGTGTTGTGGTTCAGGCGAGGCTTAGGAAAGGATCCAGCTGTTGAACTGGGCTTGTCTTAAATGGTGCCAGGGAGTTTGCGCTGGGTGAACCAGACGGCACGAAGGTCGGGCAGCCCGACATAACCACAGACAGCCAAAGGCTTCGTTGCAAACGTTTGCAAAACCTGGCCGGTTGCTGCCAAGAGAGGCAACCCGTGTCGTTTTTGTGGTGCTTGAACCTCATGGGTCCAGAGCCACGGCAAGGAGAAGGAGACACATCTTCGGGCACCCCAATTTACAGACTCGCTTCTGTGTTGGGTGGTGGTGGTGGTGGGAAATCAACTTTTCTTGAACCCAGAAGCCTTTTCTTTCCGGCACGTCTCACCTGCCATCCCAAATCCTGGGGATGTAACTCTTTCCATACTTTGCGGCCCGCTTCAGTTCTTTCCAGATTCTGAACCACTGGACAACACTGTTGATCGTGCAAAGAAATGAATCAGGCCGGTGCGTCATGCCGGGTTGTGCAAAACGTCAGAGCGGCTTCAGCCGGCTGACGGGACTCTCCCGTCCACCTGGATGCGCCGAGGGCTGAGGAGTAGCGCCAAGAAAGATCCGGATTTCCAGCCCCGCTGCAGAAGCGAGGGAGTAGCCCTGCGGACGGCTGTCCCTGCCCCACCCAGATACTCCCCAAGGTGGAACTGACTCATTTTGCTGATGGCCTCCCAAGAGGCCTCCATCCTCGGTCGAAAACCAAGGCGTCGCTTTACGATGCTGCTGAGCCGATTGCATCAGCCTCACCTGTCAATCGACTCTACCTGTTCTGCTCAGGTTTCTCTCTCTCTGAGGGGTTCCCCAGTTGAGGAGCTCCAAGTGGGGTCCCTCGGCACAGAGGCATTGTTAGGGGTGACTCCGGAAACAGCAGTCCTGGTTCTGCTGAGACAGGAAGTTCTTTTTTTGGGACTGTCTCTTCTCGAGGCACGGGGAAACGGGGTTCCCGGGACTCTTTTTTTTCCCCTGGTGTGTTTGTTAAAAATGAAATTAAAAGGCACGGAAGGGATGATTCTGCTCATTTAACCACCAGGGAACCAGCCCTGGGACCATTTACATTGCCATTTTCTGGCGGTGATCCAGTGCAAGAAATCTTGATTGCAGTTGGCCTCCGTTTGCCCAGCAATAAAAAAATTCCAGTTCGCCCCTTTAATCTTGCTGATTTGCACAATTTCCTCTCCTCTTATCAGGAAACATGAGCTGCTGCTTTTCCAACACTCTCATCTGAGATTCTTTCGAATGAATCCAATCAGAACAGAACTGGAAGGGAGCTTTGAGATCTTCTAGTCCAACCCCCTACTCAAGCAGGAGACCCTATATACCAGGGGTCTTCAAACTTGGCCCTTTTATGACTTGTGGACTTCAACTCCCAGAATTCCTCAGCCAGGCACGCTGGCTGATGAATTCTGGGAGTTGAAGTCCATTCCTCTTAAAAGTCTATATCAGGGATCTTCAAACTTGGCCCTTTTATGACTTGTGGACTTCAACTCCCAGAATTCCTCAGCCAGGCACGCTTGCTGATGAATTCTGGGAGTTGAAGTCCATTCCTCTTAAAAGTCTATATCAGGGATCTTCAAACTTGGCCCTTTTATGACTTGTGGACTTCAACTCCCAGAATTCCTCAGCCAGGCACACTGGCTGAGGAATTCTGGAAGTTGAAGTCCATTCCTCTTAAAAGTCTATATCAGGGATCTTCAGACTTGGTCCTTGGATGACTTGTGGACTTCAACTCCCAGAATTCCTCAGCCAGTGTTCCTGGCTGAGGAATTCTGGGAGTTGAAGTCCACAAGTCATCCAAGGGCCAAGTTGGAAGTCCCCTGCCTTATACCATTTCAGACAAATGGCTGTCCAGTCACTTCTTAAAAACTTCCACCGTAGGAGCATTCACAACTTCTGGAGACAGGTTTTTCCACTGATTGATTGTTCTTACTGTCAGGAAATTTCTCCTTAGTTCCAGGTTGCTTCTCTCCTTGATGAGTTTCCATCCGTTGCTTCTTGTCCTGCCTTCAGGCGCTTTGGAGAAGAGCTTGACTCCCTCTTCTTTGGGGCAGCCCCTCAGATACTGGAATACTGCTATCGTGTCCACCCAGTCGTTCTTTTCTCTAGACTGGCCATACTCAATTCCTGCCACCGTTCTTCATATGTTTTAGTCTCCAGGTCTTTAACCATCTTAGTTGTTCTTCTTTGCACTTTTTCCCAAAGTCTCAACATCTTTTTTTGCAATTTGGTGACCAAAACTGGATGCAGTATTCCAGATGTGGCCTTACTAAGGCTTTATAAAGCGGTACTAACACTTCACTTGATTTGGATTCTGTGCCTCTGTTTATACAACCCAGGATTGTATTAGCCTTTTTGGCTGCTGCCGCACACTGCTGGCTCATGTTTATTTTTATTTTTATTTTTTTATTTTAATTCCATTTATATCCCGCCCTTCTCCGAAGACTCAGGGCGGCTTACAAGCTTAGCAGTAGCCTTCATTCTATGTATATGCCTGCTTATTAGGGCTTTCACACACCCCCCCAAGCGACATTATTACAAAGTCAGCTTAATTGCCCCCCAACAATCTGTGATCGTCCACTAGGACGCCAAGATCTCTCTGTTTTTGAGCCAGTTTTTCGCCTAATCTGTACTTATACCTTTGGTTTTTCCTGCCCAGATGTAACATCGACAATCTGCTGTGTAAGTAATATCATCTCTCTTGACCAGAAGCTTTAAAATAGGAAAAGCTTCTCCTTAAACAAATCAGCTCAATAGATTGAGATTTGCAGAGCTCTTCATTAGGCACCGCGTAGTTTTTTTTTTTTTTTTTACCGAATTTCCATTTAGGTAATTGTTGATTTTGGTAGCCCAAGCGATTGTGAGTCAAGCTGGCGTGGTGCGACATGCCCTGGTTTGCCTCTTTGGTGGGTCTCAGCAACTCTTGCTTTTCTTTCACCTGAATTGTGGGCGATGCATTTTCACGTTGCTAGTCCTGTACCTTATAGGGCAAAAGCCAAGCCGACGTACCCATGTTGCTCATCCCCTTTTCCTCCTCCACACCAAAATTTTACGAGTTTTTAGGGTATGAAGTCACTCTTGGGAGGGGGAGAAAGGCCGGTCTCTGAATCACCTAATTGTGAAGCCGCTTTGTGGATCGCTCCGGTGACGTGCGAGAACTTGCCTGTAGCTCCTGTCAGGGACGCCACGTCTCTTTCTGCGCGCACAGCGTGTCCTTCTCGGCGGGGAAAAAAAACCACCCCAGCTTTTTGTGCAAGAGATTTCACCAAAAATGTGGGGCCTGCCTGCGAAATGGCCTCTGTAAGGACACCCCCTTTTCAGCCTGAGTTCGGTCAAGGCGCTGTGGGTCTCCGCTAGGGCGGTTCCGTCAAAACAGCCAAGGAACAGTTTTGCCAGACTATAAAGCACCGGCCATCCTTGACTTACAACAGTCTATTTAGCGACGGTTCGAAGTTACAATGACACTACAAAAAGTGATTCTTATGACCGTTTTCCCCACTTGCAGCATCCCTGCTTAAAATTCAGGTGCTTGGCAGCTGACTCGTATTTAAGATGGTCGCAGCGTCCCGGCGAGTGGGGTGTGTGTGTTTCCTCGTGATCCCCTTTTTGCGACCTTCTGACCAGCCAAGACAACGGGGGGGCGGGGAAAGCCGGATTCATTTAACAGCCGTGTGCCTAACGTAACAACTGCAGTGATTCAACCAACAGCCGCGGCAAGAAAGATCGTAAAAATCGCAAAACCCACTCGTTTAATGTCTCGCTTAGCCACAGAAATGTTGGGCTTCCGTTTTGACCGTACGTCGAGGACTATATATTGCCTCTAGGTGCTGGAACCCGAGTGAGCTAAGTTATAGTTTTCTCAAGGGGGAGTGGGTCACTACTTGTTCACTCATACTGTTTTCTAAACGCAGCCTCTTCCGCTCCAGACTGTCTCTTGGGTGCCCGTTAGAAAATGCCAATACGGAAGTTGAATCCGACTTTAAAATGAGGAAGCTGCAGCAAAACAAAAGCAAAAAAACGACAACACACCACCCAATGGTGATTTTTTTTTCTATCTGGGTCTGGCAGGAAGCATCCAGTGCCGAGCCTAATTCTGAAGCATGCTGGCTCTTTGATCTTGGGGAAAGCCGGTTTGGGGATGGAGGGGTGTCATGGGTTTGGCCATGAATGATTGGCACGTGATGGCGACCACAGCGTAAGCCTATCCTGGGATGCAGGAGCAATGTGGGCACGTCATGGTTCCGATAGATGAAACCGTTTAAACCAGGGGTCATCAAACTCGGCCCTTTTATGACTTGTGGACTTGCCTGGCTGAGGAATTCTGGGAGTTGAAGTCCACAAGTCATGAAAGGGCCACCGTTTGAAGACCCCTGGTTTAAAAAGAAATGCAAGGCAACGATTTCTTCCTTAAAGAACACTTTATTTAGGACGCAAGACCTCGGCCTGTACAAAGGCGAAACCACCACTAAAAATCCCCCAGGTTACAAAATTACAAATTGCAATTCCCACCCCACTTTTGCTGTCATAAATCGCACTGGCCAATTGTTACAAAACCCACAACGTTATCAGCAATGACCTTGATCCTCACACATTTGAATTGTTTTGGCTAACCGAGAAAACCACATCCCCCCCCCCCCGGTCCCTTTCATTTAAAATTTCTCTCAACTAATAATGTGGCAACGAAGACAAAATGAACACGGCTTCCCTTCGGTTTGTCGCCGCATCGACAGGGTCTTTGGGGAGGCGGGGTGGCGATGGGGCAGGCACTTTCCTCCGTACCTCCCAGCTCTTCCCCAGCATCTTGGGCGCTGTGTGGGAAGACTCCGCCAAAAGCCCGCTGCCAGGCCTCCTTTGGCAGGCACAAACAATTAAGCATAATTGCTCCATGCAACCTCACGCCTGTTTAGATAACACCTGTCGCTGTGCCAGGTGAGCACACCCTGCCTGCTTAATTATTTCAGCAGACGGGGACCAGCCCAGGAGTTCCTGAGGCTCGTGGGCCTTCAGGACGCCAGGGATACGCGCAGGGGAGACACCGCCTGAGCTGAGCCGAGCCGGCCTTTTCCTCCGGGCTCCTTTGGGAGCCGAGACGAACTTCCACTCCCACCTGTGGCGGACGGGGAATGTGTCTTTTGGCGAGGTTCCCCTGTCGCGCCACCGCACGTTGGTTTGCGACTTACACAAACTGCTCAGCACGCCCCGCTTGGCTCATTCAGCCATCTGCAAGTTATCCCTGGGCCTGGCAGAGCGGGCGATGCCTTCGCTCCCGGGTTTTGAATGGGGAGGGGGGGTGAACCACCTGCCTAAGATCAAGGATTTGGTACCCTGGTTGTCTGGACACAAGAGGAGCCCAGAGGGAGCTGCGTGGGTTGATTTTTGTGGGTTAATAGACATTGGGAAGCAGTGGAACAGTGGGCTAATGCCTCCTTAAGTAACACCAGCTGCCTGCAATTAGTGCAGGTTCGAGTCCCACCAGGCTCAAGGTTGACTCAGCCTTCCATCCTTCCGAAGTAGGTAAAATGAGGACCCAGATTGTTGGGGGCAATAAGCTGACTTTGTAATAATGCCGCTTGGGGGGGGGGGGCAAAAGCCCTAATAAGCAGGCATACACATAGAATGAAGGCTATTGCTAAGCACATTGATTTGTGCTTTAGATTGTAAGCCGCCCTGAGTCTTCGGAGAAGGGCGGGATATAAATGGGATTAAAATAAAATAATAATAAAAAAAAATCCCAGGTCCCATCGGAAGCTTTCCGTAACGAAGCAGCTTGAGCCGCTTTAACCAAGACAAAGTGGGCTTTTGAGCAGCTGCACAATCTGCACTTTCTCCAGTCCCTGCGCGTAAACACACACACACACACACACACACCCATTGTGTAGGCTTCCTCCCAAAGAGGCAGCGCCTCTCTTCTTCACAAGGATGCCTCTGTGCCATGGGGAGGGAGGACACAAAGATAGGAGAACGAGTTCTTCTCTCTTTTGCAGAGGCGCCAAGGGGAAGATGGCGGGACGGGCAGGTGGAAATTGGCGAAAGACGCCCAGATGATGCTGGAGGGATCGAAAGAGAATCTTTTGTTTTGGAGAAAAAACGGATGCACGTTTTATTGCGTTTTATTTTCAAATGCAAGTGTTTTTTTTTTTAAAAAAAAGAATAAAGATAAAAAGCAAGATAAAAGTGGGGGAGAAAAGGGAACCGCCAATTAATTGCCCTCTTAATCTTTCCCCTCCCTGTTTTAACGCTTTCTCCCCAAATGCATGTCATCTTTTTTCTCAGGAACGAAGGCAGGATAATGAAAACTTAGAAGAACTTTATTTTTATTTTTATTTATTTTAATTCCATTTTTATCCCGCCCTTCTCTGAAGACTCAGGGCGGCTTACAAGCTTAACTTTATTGTCACTTTGAATGTACACCGATCGGCACCCATTCAAATGAAATTTCGTTGCATTTCAAAGGGTCACCGCCTCCGATATACACCACATAAATATGACAAAAACAAATAAATACATCATACAGAAGGACGCATTCTTTCTGAAAGCTCGGAAGAGTAAAATCTCCGGTCGCGGTGACCGATCCAAAGGCGATTTTGCGTCTTTTTTTTTTCCCCTCTGCAAAAAGTCCGTATAAATCTTTTTTTTAAAAAAAAAATTGTCCTGTAGTTTCCCCCCACCTCCCTCCAGCCAGCAATGGACGATAGTGTTGCTTTCGTTTCCCCCAATACCGATATCCGTTCAAGCTGCAATAGGAACAGGGTTTTAAAAAATACACCGCATTGCAGGTTGATGGCACTGGACCCATGCCGTGGCCATTGAAATCAGGTGTTTCTCAACCTCTGCCTCTTTAAGACAGGGTGGACTTCGACTCCCAGAATCCCCCAGCCTGCAAAGATTTATTTTAACCTCTGGGAGTTGAAGTCCCTCTTAAAGTGGCAGAGGTGGGGGGAAAATGGCTGGTGGGCTCTTCCTGGCAAGGAAACCTGATCCATTATCACAGCTTGGCATCACCAACTCAGCTGGGCAAAGCATCCCCCCCAACTCTGGGCTCTTTTTTTTCCAGGGAGTATTTCCCCCCCCCAAAAAAAAACAAGAACTGGCCCTTCCAGCCAATTGGCCCTCAGCAGCATGCTGGGAAATGTAGTTCAGCCCCATGAAGAGGACTACAAATCCTCCAGCTGATTGTCAACCCCAGGGGTCTTCCAACCTGGCCCTTTGATGACTTGTGGACTTCAACTCCCAGAATTCCTCAGCCAGGCACGCTGCCTGAGGAATTCTGGGAGTTGAAGTCCACAAGTCATGAAGGGGGCCATAGTTCCCCCATGCTGGCTGAGGAATTCTGGGAGCTGAAGTCCACAAGTCATGAAGGGGGCCATAGTTCCCCCATGCTGGCTGAGGAATTCTGGGAGTTGAAGTCCATAAGTCATGAAGGGGGCCATAGTTCCCCCATGCTGGCTGAGGAATTCTGGGAGCTGAAGTCCACAAGTCATGAAGGGGGCCATAGTTCCCCCATGCTGGCTGAGGAATTCTGGGAGTTGAAGTCCATAAGTCATGAAGGGGACCATAGTTCCACCCCCCATGCTGGCTGAGGAATTCTGGGAGTTGAAGTCCACAAGTCATGAAGGGGGCCATAGTTCCCCCATGCTGGCTGAGGAATTCTGGGAGTTGAAGTCCACAAGTCATGAAGGGGGCCATAGTTTCCCCATGCTGGCTCAGGAATTCTGGGAGTTGAAGTCCACAAGTCATGAAGGAGGGCATAGTTCCCCCATGCTGGCTGAGGGATTCTGGGAGTTGAAGTCCACAAGTCATGAAGGGGCCAAGTTGGAAGTCCCCTGGTCAATCTCGTCTGTGGGGGGGGGATTCTGGCGGCTGAAGCCCACTCGCTTTGTCCTTCAGGATCCTATTTATAATAAAAGAGAGACCACAAAATAATTATTAAAAAAAAACAGGAGGAGAGACATAAAACTCGACCACGCCATCTGGCTTTCTTCTGTCACCGACTTCACCCTAACCCCTACCACCCCCCCGGCGTCCAACCGCAGATGGACCGGTCCTGCCGGCCCGGAGCATGCGCGCTGGAGAGAATGAAAAAGTCGAGCGCACGATCTCTCTTTATTCTCTCTCTCTCTCTCTCCTCTTCTTCCCCCTCCCTCCCAACCATTCCCCTGAGTCCAGACTGGTCGTGCCGGGCCGGGCATGCGCGTTAACCTGGCAGCGCACGTGCGGGCGGGCGGGCCGGAGGGGGGGCGTGGCGCGGAGGGCGAGAGGGCGTGTCGTCCCCGCCCCCCGAAGCGACGTCCGCCGTGCCGGCGCGGGTGCGTCTCATTCGCCGGCGGGCGAGCGAGCTAGACGGAGGTTCCGCGCGCGGCCGGCAGCCGAAGATGATGCTGGGCGAGCCGGCGGCCCTGTCGGAGGAGCCTCCTCCGGCGGCGGCCTCGGCGCTGCGCAGCGAGCTGGGCTCGCACCTGCACCTGCTGAAGGGGCTGAACGTGCGCTTCCGCTGCTTCCTGGCCAAGGTGCACGAGCTGGAGCGCCGCAACCGGCTGCTGGAGAAGCAGCTGCAGGCCGCCCAGCTGGGCGAGCGAGAGCGCCGGCTCCGCTACCGGCGCTTCCCGCGCCACCAGGCCGTGCAAACCGAGCCCCAGCCGCCTCCCGCCTCCGCAGCATCCCCTTCCCCGCCGGCTGCTGCTGCTGCATCTTCCTCCTCCTCCTCCTCTTCCTCCTCGGCCGCCGCCTCGCCCTACGGCCGCCTGCCCGGCACCATCTGGAGCTACCGGCAGGTGAGGCGGACGGGCGGCGGCGGGCTGGAGACCCTGCAGGGGCCCGGCGTCTCCTGGCTGCACCCGGACGGCGTGGGCGTCCAGATCGACACCATCACCCCCGAGATCCGCGCCCTCTACAACGTCCTGGCCAAAGTCAAGCGCGAGAGGGACGACTACAAGGGCAGGTGGGTCGCCGCGGGGCCTCCTTTCCCCGCCCGAGGGGGGGAGGGGGCGGCGGGTCGGGGATCGCCGCTTGGCCTCCTTTCCTGAGGTGGGAGGGCGGAAGGAAGAGAGCAGGGGTGTGTGTGTGTGTGTGTGTGGCGGTGCCCCAGTCAGGGGGCTGCCTGGGCTTCCCTTAGGTCAGAGATCGCCGCTTGGCCTCTTTTTCCTGCCCTAGATTTGGTGTGTGTGTGTGTGTGGGGGGAGAATAGCCCCTCCTTTATTGCTCGAGATGGAGGAAGAGCCCCTCCTTTCCTGCCTGGCAAGAGATGGGGGGGGTGTGAGAGGGCGGGGGGCTCGGGGGGGGGGGAAGGGAGGGAAGGGGCGGCGGGTCGGGGATCGCCGCTTGGCCTCCTTTCCTGAGGTGGGAGGGCGGAAGGAAGAGAGCAGGGGTGTGTGTGTGTGTGTGTGTGTGTGTGGCGGTGCCCCTGTCAGGGGGCTGCCTGGCTTCCCCTTAGGTCAGAGATCGCCGCTTGGCCTCTTTTTCCTGCCCTAGATTTGGTGTGTGTGTGTGGGGGGGGGGAGAATAGCCCCTCCTTTATTGCTCGAGATGGAGGAAGAGCCCCTCCTTTCCTGCATGGCAAGAGATGGGGGGTGTGTGTCTGTGGGGGGGTGCGCTAGGTAGCTACTCTTTCAGGATCAAGGATCGCTGCTTGGCCTCTTTTCCTGGGTGGGAGGAGGGAAGGAAAGGCAGCCCCTCCTTTCCTGGGTGGCAAGAGATCTTGTGTGTGTGTGTGTGTGTGTGTGTGTTGCACTAGGTAGCTACTCTTTCAGGAACAAGGATCGCTGCTTGGCCTCTTTTCCTGGGTGGGAGGAGGGAAGGAAAGGCAGCCCCTCCTTTCCTCGGTGGCAAGAGATGGTGTGTGTGTGTGTGTGTGTGTGTGTGTGTGTGTGTGTGTGTGGTGCAGTAGGTAGCTACTCTTTCAGGATCAAGGATCGCTGCTTGGCCTCTTTTCCTGGCTGGGAGGAGGGAAGGAAAGGCAGCCCCTCCTTTCCTGCCTGGCAAGAGATGAGAGGGGAGTCCCTGATCTCCTCCCCCCCCTCCGCCCCGCCCCGCCTACCTAGAATAGGTAGATAATCCCCAGGATCAGGGATCGCTGCTTGGTCTCCTTTTCCTGTGCTGGAAAGTTAGGAAGGAAAGGAGCTGGGAAGATGTTGGGGGCGCATAAGCCCTCCTAGGTATGAAGGAGCCCCCCCTCTAAGGTCCTGGGAGCGTATGGGATGGAATTTTGGGGGAGTGGGTGGGGGCTTTTGGGGGGGGAGGGCGGGGACAGGGCTGCCCTGTTTCCCCCCCCCTGCTGCCCACACCCCCACCCCAGAAAGCGGATCCCCAGAAGGCCCAGCCTGGCCCCTCTGCGGCCTTGGCTTCTCTGCTGATCAGATAGCGGGGAGTGACTCTTCCCAGGCCCAGGAGGAAGAGGAGGAGGAGGAGGGGGGGGCTGGAGGGGGAGGGGGCTTCTTTGGGGAGGAGGGAAGGCCGAGGACCCCCCCTTGCCGGCCAGTAGCTGAAAATGGGGGGAGGGAAGGAGAAGGGGCTTCTGGGCAGCAGCAGGCCAGGGGAGGACGAAGAGAGGCCTGACCCCCCCCCACTTTTGTGCATCAAGGGGGTCGCAACCCCCTTCCCTTCGCTCTGAGCTTGCTTTCCCCCCCCCCAAAAAAATAAAAGGGGCTGGGGAGGGAGGGAAGCTTTCAGGCACCGCAGTGAGAATTGGAGGAACCCAGTAAATGAGAGAGGAATTCACGGGGTGTCCCTCCCTTCCTCCTCCTCCTCCTCCTCCTTCCCTGGGGGGGGGGTTGTTGTTGGTGGTGGGGGGGCAGGAAAAAAAAACCACCACCCTGCTGAGTTTGCTGCAAAAGATTTCTCTTAGTCAGTCCTGCTTTTTTTTTGGCATCTTGAGTGTTGCAGTGTTTGGATAAGGTGGCCTATCCATGCCAGCCGACCGCGGGGTGGGTGGGTGGGTGGGGTGGGTGGGTGGGGGGGCTCCTCTCCCCTTGCCCTTCCTGCCCCCCTTTCGCTCTTCTTCTGCAAATCGGGTTTTTTTGTGTGTGTGTAGGAAGACCCCCTCCTCCTCCTCCTCCTCCTCCTCCTCCTCCTCCTCCTCCTCCTTGGCTGGCTGGTATTCTCTGACGTATGGGAGTCAAGCCTTTGTTGAAAGTAAGACTTCCGCCGGGGTTGGGGGGAATGTTTCCTCCCCCAAACCTTTGAAATCTGGCCATGTTTCCTATCCTGCTTTGTGTCAGGCCCGGGAGCGTGTGCGATTCCTCCTCTTTTTTACAAAACACACACACACACACACACACACACACACAAACGGGAATTCTATAAATACAACGTCTGGGGCTGGAGGCTGGCCTGGCTTCTCGGCTGCTGCCCCTTTGTGGCAACGTATCCGGAAAGCCCGTTTCTTTCCCCCTCTTACTCACTGGCTTTCTCGCTTTTCTTCATTCAGCTTGTCGTCCGTTGTGTGGGTTAAGAGCCGGGCCAGGCCTTGGGCTGCATCAAACGGGGTGTGTGTGTGTGTGTGTGTCTTGGCTAGGAGGGGCTTTATCCGTCTGTAGCCAAAGCTGGGGTTTTTGTGCTTCTCGTTCAAGTAATGCAACACTTGGGCCTAGAGAGACAACTTCCACCATTGCGGAATGATGTCCCGGGACCCCCGGAGCCAAGCCTGATCTCTTGAAGGGGTCCTTCCCCCCCCCTCCTCTCAGCCTGGACCCACCCGGATTTCTTGTTTCCACCGTAGCCGCGCACTAATGATGATTTCTCCCCCACCCCGGCCTATTACTTAATCTGGAGTACGATTAGGCTGCCTTGATGGAGAGTCCGTGTAAGTGCTGTGTGAGCCCCCCCCCCATCTCTGTCTCTGTGTAGGCATCTCTCCGGTGTAGCCCTGAAGGGACCTGAGCCCACTCCTCCTTTTAGTGCCTCCACACCTGGGTGGGGGGGGGAGGGGGCTCTCCAGACAAAAGGCCTGCCTCCCACCATCTGTTACTACTTGTGTAAGGTCACTGCCCCAGCAACGGACTCCCAGCGTCTGTCTTTGAGAACACGTCAGCAGCCAGGACCAGCTTAATGTCACAGGGCGATGTGACGGCTACCCTGAGTCCCTAGGGGGGAAACACCTTTGACAGTCAGGCCTCCTCCTCCTTCCTCTTCCTCCTTCCTCTTCCTCCTCCTCCTCCTCTTCTTCCTCCTCCTTCTCTTCCTCCTCTTCCTCCTCCTCCTTCCTCTTCCTCCTCCTCCTCCTTCTCTTCCTCCTCCTCCTCCCTCCTCCTTCCTCCTCTTCCTCCTCCTCCTCCTTCTCTTCCTCCTCCTCCTCCTCTTCCTCCTCCTCCTCTTCTTCCTCCTCCTTCTCTTCCTCCTCTTCCTCCTCCTCCTCCTTCTCTTCCTCCTCCTCCTTCCTCCTCCTCCTCCCTCTTCCTCCTTCTTCTCTTCCTCCTCCTCCTTCCTCCTCCTCCTCTTCCTCTTCCTCTTCCTTCTCCTCCTCCTCTTCCTTCTCTTCCTCCTCCTTCTCTTCCTCCTCCTCTTCTCTTCCTCCTCCCTCCTCCTCCTTCTTCTCTTCTTCCTCCTCCTTCTCTTCCTCCTCTTCCTCCTCCTTCTCTTCCTTCTCCTCTTCCTTCTCTTCCTCCTCCTCCTCCTCTCCTCCAGTCAAGAATTTCATTCAACCACATGTTCTTTTTTTTTCATCCACCTTTGCTTCATAGAAATATAGCTCTTGATCAGATTTCTCTTTTTCTGCCCCTGCTTTTGATCCAAAGCTTGCATGCTTTGTGTGTGTGTGTGTGTGTGTGTATGTGTGTTTGGATCCTCCCATCTTGGGGTGCTGGATAAATCTCATAATAAGAGCTCAGGGTGCAATTTGTTTTTGGCAGTTCTAAGTCTCTTGTTGGCAGTTTGGCGGGTCGAATCCCGAGTGCCCCGTAACAGAGCGAGCGCCTGTTACGCGTCCCAGCTTCTGCCAACCTAGCAGTTCGAAAGCACGTAAAAATATAAGTAGAAAAACAGGGACCACTATGGTGGGAAGGTAACAGTGTTCCGTGCATCTTTGGTGTCTAGTCTTGCCGGCCACGTGACCACGGAGACGTCCTCGGACAAACACTAGCTCTTCGGCTTTGAAACGGAGAGTTGGAAACGACTAGCACGCGTGTGCGGGGGAACCTTTACCTTTACCTTACCTTTAAGTCTCTTGTTAGTTTCAACCTCTTACAAGAGCTCCAGTTTCTCCTTGTGGAGGAAGTTCCTTGTTCTTCTTTCTAAAGAAGCCAGAGGCACCGTCCCCATCCTTCGGGAGCTTTTTACCTCCAGCCCCTGCCAGTGAATTAAATGTGTTGTGATTCCCAAATTCTCTTAATTGGTTGAGTGTTTATCAAACAGCCTTGCCACGGTGTGGAGGAACTAACTTGTTAATAATCATTGAGCTGGAAATAATTGCTTTTCCCCAGGTTGTGCTTTGATTTTGGCAGATTAATAAAGTCCAGTTGAAGCAGGGGCTTGTTCCAAATTTGGTGCAGCTGGGGAGGAGAGGCTGTCGGCTGCTGAAGGGAGAAGCATGACAAAACTAACCAGCCCTTCCTTGTTTTTCCTCGATAAGGATCTTAATTTTAAAAAATGCCCTTAAAAGCAGCCTCTGAAGAATGTCTGAATCCACTTTTTAAGCTAAAATATTAGTGTTAACCAGATTCAAATGTTACACCGGCAGAGACCAATAAAAATAAATCATTTTCGACACGGGAAGAAAATTCGGCAAAGTTAGAACTTCCTGAGCTAAGTATCCGGAGGAAGTCCTTAGCTGGTCTGTCTTTTCAGGGCCTGCATTGTATTTATAATGCAATCTGGTGTGTATTAGCCAGCCAGTATATTTAAGAATTAAAATACTTGCTATGAGTCCCCAGATTTGACTTATCTCGCCTCGTGAAATGAAAGCAGTCCGAAAACGTTTCCCAAAATAATGCTGCTGGCGGGAAAAGTTGCTCGGTGTTGCTTAAACTGAGTAAAACAGAATCCGCTCTTCGGGGCTGAAAATGTGGAAGTGCATTCGGGACTCTGTATTGTCGAAGACAATAAACTATCCCTTCCGAACTCGGGGCAATAACGTAACAGCGGTGTATTTTTCTGAAATAGCCAGAAGGGCAAGTATAGAAATCCCCCTGGCACTTAATTTCTTTCTTTCTTTCTTTCTTTCTTTCTTTCTTTCTTTCTTTCTTTCTTTCTTTCTTTCTTTCTTTCTTTCTTTCTTTCTTTCTTTCCTTCCTTCCTTCCTTCCTTCCTTTCTTCCTCTTCCTTCCTTTTCCTTTCTTCCTTCCTTCATTCCTTCCTCTTTCTTTCCTTCCTTCCTTCCTTCCTTCCTCTTCCTTCCTCTTCCTTCCTCTTCCTTCCTTCCTTCCTTCCTTCCTTCCTTCCTCTTTCTTTCTTTCTTTCTTTCTTTCTTTCTTTCCTTCCTTCCTTCCTTCCTTCCTTCCTTCCTTCCTTCCTTCCTTCCTCTTTCCTTCCCCTTCCTTCCTTCCTTCCTTCCTTCCTTCCTTCCTTCCTTCCTTTCTTCCTCTTCCTTCCTTTTCCTTTCTTCCTTCCTTCATTCCTTCCTCTTTCTTTCCTTCCTTCCTTCCTTCCTTCCTCTTCCTTCCTCTTCCTTCCTCTTCCTTCCTTCCTTCCTTCCTTCCTTCCTTCCTTCCTTCCTTCCTCTTTCTTTCTTTTCTTTCTTTCTTTCTTTCTTTCTTTCTTTCCTTCCTTCCTTCCTTCCTTCCTTCCTTCCTTCCTTCCTTCCTTCCTTCCTTCCTCTTTCCTTCCCCTTCCTTCCTTCCTTCCTTCCTTCCTTCCTTCCTTTCCTTTTTTCCTTCCTTTCCTTTTTTCCTTCTTTCCTTCTTTCTCATTATGCATGAGATACGTTTCGTCACAAGCCTTATCAAAGTCGTAAAAAAAGGGGGGGGGACTTGCCCCATAGGATGGAGGGGTTAAGTTGCCAAAAAAACCCACTTCCGGTGGTGAATCAGTTCCTGCTTACGCTCGGACTCGGCTCTGGATCTTTGAGGATAATAAAGACTTGATTTGATGGAAGGAAGGAAGGCTCCGGGGATAGCCCGCGACAAATCCCTACTTTTTTAAAACTTCCGTGCACCTTCTTATTTGCCTGCTAAGGCTTGTTGGCTAATCCTCCAGTTTTTGCACCAGGGAGAAGATTTCTCCCGCCCAGGACTTCGTTATCGGGACTGATCCGTTTAAAGAGGGAAGCTTAGCGAGAGAATTCCTTCCTTTCGGATGAAAGGAGGTGTAAAAAAAAAACGCGTGAGTCAGAAAAGGTGTTCCCGGGCTGATCCGGGCTGGCCTTGGGTCTCCTCCCATAAGATCCCATCTTCGCTAGCCTTCTTGGGCTTATCTCCAAGCTGGAGGGAAACGATTGCTAAAAAAAGGGGAAAAGGTTATCCCCA
Source organism: Vipera ursinii (assembly GCF_947247035.1). Classification (NCBI taxonomy): domain Eukaryota; kingdom Metazoa; phylum Chordata; class Lepidosauria; order Squamata; family Viperidae; genus Vipera; species Vipera ursinii. The sequence goes on along the minus strand of NC_139530.1, from coordinate 5,727,106 downwards.
GTGCTTTTTTTGTAAAAGAAAAAGGTGCCGGAACTCACATATGTCATACAACCCGCCTTGCCTACCCTACAAGGTTCCATCCAAAAAAGGTGCCGGAACTCTGTTCTGAGCGTTCTATGAGGAAAAAAAGCCTTGTATCTATCTATCTATCTATCTATCTATCTATCTATCTATCTATCCATCCATCCATCATCTATCTATCTATCTATCTATCCATCCATCCATCCATCTATCTATCTATCTATCCAGTGTTTTTTTTGTAAAAGAAAAAGGTGCCAGAACTCACACGTCATACAACCCACCTTGCCTACCCTACAAGGTTCCATCCCAAAAAGGTGCCGGCACTCCGTTCTGAGCGTTCTATGAGAAAAAAAGCCCTGGTTATCCCAGATAAGCTCAGAGGTGTTCCGCCAGGTATCTGGGAAAGATTGCGTGGGTTAGCCCAGAACACTCAGGTAGATAAGACCAGGGCTTTTTTTGTCATAGAACGCTCAGAACGGCGTGCCGGCACCTTTTTGGGATGGAACCTTGTAGGGTAAGCAAGGCGGGTTGTATGACACGTGTGAGTTCCGGCACCTTTTTCCTCTTACAAAAAAAGCACTGGATAAGACCAAAGCCATAAAGCTCACAAAAGCAGCAGGCCAAGGCTAGTGGACTTGGCAAGGGCAGCCTAAACCTTGCCCACCCCCTCTCCCCCCCACCCCCGGTGGGCTGCTGGCTTTCAAGAACGTGCAGGTGCCCGGTGGGAGGACGCTTGGCTGTGCATTTCTTGGGTGGGGAGAGAAATAAGTGGGACCCTCCCTTAAGCCCCCCAGCCTTCGAGTGTGGCCATTTCAAAAGTGTACCGCAACCTTTCGCTGTGTCGCTTGAAAATTTGGGGGAGGTGGCAATCGAAGTCAGCCAGAGAGGCTCGGGGTGCCTAAGATATCCCAGAAAAAAGGGGGTGGGGGTTTTTTGACGAAGGAAGGAAGCAGAATGGCCGCGAGAACGGTCTTTGCCCAATATTGGGGGGGGGGAAATGAAAACTTGCACCAGCCGAAGGAGTATTTAATCAAGAAAATTCTAGATTGTGCGGAAATGGACGGATTGACTTTAGAGAGGAAAGGCAAAGAGGATTCCGTTTATTTTTTTAGCACACGGGATAACTTCCAAGAAAACGAACCGGGCGAGAAAGGAATGCGGTAACGCTGTTGTGAAAGGCGTGCTAGTGAGAAGAATGTCACGGATTGATTAACTAATACTGCGTGCGATAACTAGTCACACTTACTCTCGATATCTATTGCTGTATCGACTTATCGTTACTTAAAATATATGTACCCAGGCAATATTCTGTTTGTTAAATATTGAAAGTGACGCTGGGGGTTGACCCCAACCCTGTCCTTATCCCAACCCTAGCCTAAACCCTAATCCTAATTCCGACCCTATTTTATCCCCAACCCTATAAAATCCAATAAAGTTCTTTTTTAAAAAAAAAAAAGAGAGGGAGTGTTGGAAGAGACCTTGGCAGTCTTCATGCCAGGCAGGAGAATAGCTCTATCCTGGTTGTCCAGCCACTTCTTGGAAGCCTCCAGTGTTGGATCACCCACAACCGCTGGAGGCAAGCGGTTCCATTGACTGGGAAGGGGAATTAAAGGGATGAATTCCAATTCCAAGTTGCTCATAGGAGTGAACGCCTGGAGTCCGGTACATTCCTGACAGGCCTGCTCTCGTAAGCAGTCTTGCTCAGATTGTGTCAATAAATTACAGGGCTGGCGGGGGCTGGAGAGGAGATATTTTGGCTCTTGATGGCTCTTTAATCACAAGTCGAAGGGGCTGGAGACTGCGGTGCAAGGGGCTGGACGGTCCCCGGCTCAAGGAAGCAGGCGCTGGGGCAGCCCTCGGCCAGGACCGTTCCTTCCCGCATTCCCGTGTTTTTAATATTTCCAGCGTGAGTCCCAAGGCATTGGGGAGCCAGAAGGAAGATTCCCGCTGCATTGTCCTCGTTCTGCGGGGTGTGTGTGGAAGGGAGATGTTCGGCCCCGGCTGGTTCAATGGGCCTCTTTGAAACTTTTAATCTAAATTCCTGGGACAGAGTTTTTGGGAACGAGCAAGAACCTTCAGATGAATCTTTTCCCAGGTCACCAGAAAAGGCCACCAGTGTTGTTCCTTCGGCACCCCTCCCTGGTCTGAACACGGCTGTTTTGGATCCCAAGCGTCCCTTCGTGGATATTTTTGTCACTTTGCCATCTTGATCGTTATTTTTTTTTTCTGGTTAAAAATGCGTGGGAATCTCATCTCTGCGCTTCCCCCCCTCCTCCCTCCCCTTCGGTCCTGGAGAGAAGCAGGGAGGGAAATGAATTTGGTCCATGCCAGCCTCTTCCCTACGGCCCTTGTATCTCCAACTGGGGCCGCTGAGAGAACGGGACCCCCGTCTCCATTAAGGCTTGTTTCTCCAGATCCGCCGTCTCCGTTTGTCCTGTTGCGTGAACCTCGGTCAGCCGTGGCTCGTTCCGCCTGGCCCAGCACCCACGTGAGAAACATTTGCCCATCCACCGCCCGGCCCTGATCCTACATTTCAGCCAGATCCTGCCTGGAACCCAAAGGCAAGTCGAAACTTCTCAGCTGGGTTGATTTCTTTGGAAATCCGCGTGCCGGGCCAGCTCGGGCACCCAGATCTTCCTCGACGATGGTGACCTGTTCCTGCCTGCCCAACTTCTCTCGCCCTCGGGAGAGGCTAAGCACGTACGGCCAGGCGCTCTCTGCCCAGGCTCTCTTTAGCATCCACCGCAGCTTTGTTGCTTTCCTGACGTGTTAAAATCTGGAGCCAGAGTCTTGACTTATTAGACCAGCAGAACTGGTTAGGGCGCCGTGCTCAACAAGCCACCTTTCTCTTACGAGGAAGGAGAGGCAGGTGTTCTGGCTTGGAATTATTAGCAAGCTGCCTTTTTCACATGGCGCTTCGGCCAGCAGAAGAGTTTTTCTTCTCTCTCATTCCTGGCTGGTTGGAAGAGGATGGTTGGGCCCAGCTCAGCCTCGCAGCTTGTGGGCGAATGTCAGGCTGAATTTAATTTAATTTAATTTAATAACATTTATATACCGCCCTTCTCCCTGAGGACTCAGGGCGGTTCACAGGGCAGAATAAAATAGCAAATACAAACATTAAAAAGAGATTAAACAATTGCCCTAATTAAAAACAATAGAAGTACAATTCTAAGAACCCCAAGATAAAATTAAAAGACCAAAGATAAAACAACCCCACCGATCCCCATCAGGCTAGGCCAGCTTGTACAAACAAAAATGTCTTGAGATCGCGACGAAAGGAGCGAAGATCGGGCGCCATCCGGAGCTCTACCGGCAGCTGATTCCACAGCTCCGGAGCGCCCACAGAGAAGGATCTCCCCCTGGGGGCCACCAATCGACATTCTCTGATCGGTGGCACCCTGAGGAGGCCCTCTCTGTGGGAACGCACAGGGCGCAGGGAGCTTGATGCCGGCAGCAGATGTTCCCTGAGGTACTCCGGCCCCATGCCATGGAGGGCTTTAAACACTGTTACCAGTACCTTGAATCTCACCCGGAAGACAACTGGCAACCAATGCAGCTCACGGAGCAGAGGTGTAACGTGGGAGTATCGGGAGACTCCCAACACCACTCTCGCGGCTGCATTCTGTACCAGTTGGAGCTTCCGGGTGGTCCTCAAGGGCAGCCCCATGTAGAGAGCGTTGCAGTAGTCCAGACGAGAGGACACGAGCGCATGAGTGACCGTGCACAAATCATCCCGGCTAAGATAGGGCCGCAACTGGCGCACCAGGCGAACCTGGGCGAAGGCCCCCCTAGTCACAGCTCCTATATGGTCTTCCAAGGTGAGCCGTGAATCTAGGAGGACTCCCAAGTTGCGAGCCCTATCTACGGGGGGTAATAGTTCACCCCCCATAGCCAGAGGTGGAATGTCCGAATAAACCCGGGATGAAGGTATGCAAAGCCACTCAGTCTTGTCGGGGTTGAGTTGAAGTCTGTTCCTCCCCATCCAGACCCGAACCGCCTCCAGGCAACGGGACATCACGTTGAGGGCATCACTGGGGTGGAGGCAGCGAGGTTGCAGTGTCTGCCCAAGCCGGTTTCCAACCGTTGTACCCTTTACATGCCGATAAGAGAGCATCCCACCTTGGGTCTTTTTCCAGCTGTCAGGACCCACCCCAAACCACGTCTTAGGAAGACAAAACTCTTGGAGTCAAATCTAGTCCAAAAAGAATCTTTACTATGACATGCTTGGTTGTAGGAATACAAGACAGGACTTAATATTGTTGCATGAACTAAACCCTTATAAAGAGTTCCAAGTTTAACCCCCCCCTTAACCCCATTTGGTCAGTCCCCTATCATTTACCTCGTATCATCCCTCTCCTGGGAAAAAGGAACTTAGGACCTTTCATGTTTATTGCTCTCTTCCGTGACACAAGCCAGATGCTAGCCCCCCCTTTTGTTTCCCCAGTTCAAAAGGCTTCTCTTTTCCTTTGAAATGCTCAATACACATCCATTCTCTCCTCTTCGGGAGATGGCAGAGTCCATGGAATAATGTTTGAAACATACATTTATGAATATGATATAAATGGATTCTGAAAACAGCCTTTAAATGCTCCTTGCGTTTCGGGGCCGAAGCGATTAAGCAGCCCCCCCCCCCCGTGCTTGCTTGGCAGATGGGACGCCAACCACGAGCACTGGGGGGTCCTTGTGAGCGGTTCACGTCTTTGCAGTTTTGCAATTTTATGCCGGGCGTACGGCCTGGAGGAGAGGGCAAATAGGCGAGGGGGAGACCTGTGTGTGTGTGGGGGGGCTACTGCCTTGCTCGCTTGGGGCGGGGGGGGTGTCGGGCAGACATCCAAGGCATGGAACTGGCATCTGCTCCTGTGGCAAAGCAGTGAAAATTGCCAGGGGCTTTCCTGCCACAAAACTCTGCGGTTATTTTTGAAACCACCCCCCTTAGAAGAGAGAGAGAGTCTCTGGTCTGAATTTTGCCGTCATGCCCATTCGGCTTACGGGTTACGCATCAAGTTGAGAAAACCAGAGTCGGGTTGCTAGATCGTTGTGACTCTTGATCTTGGTTTAGCTGACCGGAGGGCAGCACTATGCCTCTTTTTTTTTTTTTTTTTGCCTTTGCTCCTTAAGATCCCCACATGGCTTCGAATCTTGCAGAAATGTCTAAGATTTCTGCTTATTTGAAGGATCATTCACGAGAAAGATATATTTCAGTTTGGAGGAGATGGATAGATTATATTCAGAATAAATATGGGACTAAAAAGTTCCATTTAGCTTTATGAGTAGATTTTAGAGGGATATTGTTATTAATTTTAGTGTTAGTACTTTGTATGTATTTATGTTAAAGGGGAGTTAAAGCACATTATGAATTTGGTTAATTTTATATTATGGATAACCTTTAGCTAGAATATGATTATTATAACTATACCCTGTATTTAGTTCTGAGAAGTGGGGGGGAAGGGGGGTGGTTTGGGGTGGGTGGGATTTTGGGATGTATTGTAAAATCTTGTTTTTGTAAAAGGTAAAGGTAAATGTTCCTCCGCACATGCGTGCTAGTCGTTTCCCGACTCCAGGAGCCGGTGCTCATCTCTGTTTCAAAGCCGAAGAGCCGGCGCTTGTCCGAGGACGTCTCCGTGGTCAGGTGGCCGGCATGACTAGACGCCAAAGGTGCACGGAACGCTGTTACCTTCCCACCGGAGTGGTCCCTATTTTTCTACTTGCATTTTTTACGTGCTTTCGAACTGCTAGGTTGGCAGAAGCTGGGACGCGTAACAGGCGCTCACTCTGTTACGCGGCACTCGGGATTTTTGTAAAACTCTTTAATAAAAAGATCCTCACATGGCAGCCTTTCCACAGCCTGCTTTCAGCGCGCTGGAAATCTCGGTTTCAAATTCAGCCGAGTATTAATGTAATGCAGCTAGTCTGACAGGTAGCTTACAATGTGGTGAGATAGATATTGCTTCGGCAAGGAAAAGAAAAGGAGAAAACACACACACACACACACACACACACATGCACGGTCTCCTGAAACATGAGTTCTGTATTTAATTATCTCGCACCCCGGAGCTCTTTTCAAGCAAGCTAGCTAATCCTCTGCTTTTCAGATTGCCAGAATAATTACCGCTTTGCCCGAAAAACTCACACACTCTTTTTTTTTACCTCCAGTTATAATAACGACAGCGCTAGAGAAAGCGAAGAATGGATTTTTATTTTTTTATTTTTATTTTATTATTTTTTTGCCAGAGATGTTTCCATAAGCTTTGCCGCTAATTGTTTTTTTTTTCTCCAGAAGGACTCAGATCATAGGCAAGAAGTTAAAACATTCTCTTCGCTACGGGATATTTGGGGGGGGGGGAGGATTTTTTATTTTTTTTATTTTTTTTCTTTTTCAACGGCTGCACATATAGGCTGTGGCAAAAGTCGAACTGGTTCTGGACAGGCGCGGCTGGCTGCCTATCGCTCCGGATCTGAGTTTGCCAAAGGGGCAACTGAGGAAATCTGACACGCTGGCTGCCGTGAGAATGGCGAGGACCCCCAACAACTCTTAAAATCCCCCCTCCCAGAAATAGGTGTAAAGGGGATGTTGGGGTCAGGGCAAGGGTCTTCAAACTTGGCCCTTTTGATGACTTGTGGACTTCCAACTCCCAGAGTTCCTCAGCCTGGCTGAGGAACTCTGGGAGTTGAAGTCCACAAGTCATCAAAGGGCCAAGTCTGAAGACCCCCCCCCCCCCCGGCTTACATTTACCTGCAGGCTGGATTTGCATTTTAAGCAGTTTTATGAACCACGTTGGGAAGAGCATATACCAGGGGTCTCAAACTTGGCCCTTTTAATGACTTGTGGACTTCAACTCCCAGAATTCCTCAGCCAGCGTGCCTGGCTGAGGAATTCTGGGAGTTGAAGCCCACAAGTCATAAAAGGGCCAAGTTTAAAGAACCCTGGCATATACAAAGGGATGCACATGTGTGTTTTTTTTTTTAAGAAGGGCCAAGAAATAAAACGGCCCATCTCATTTATTGGCACTTTAAATAGCTCAAACAACCTTGCTGCATGCTTGGAAGACTTTCTTATTGAAAAGTTTCATATAGATTACAATATATCCCCTCCCCAAGCCAACCCTCTTATACCCCCCTCCCCCTCCCCCACTTCCCAGAGCTGAGTACAGGGTTACAAATATAATCATAATCTAACATTAACCAACTATATAAATAACCAAGTTCGTAATGCGCTTTAACTCCCCTACGCATAAATACAAGTAAGATAAAAGTATCCAAGTTATTAAACAAGACTAATACTAAAAAATAATAATAATACCATATAATTAGAGCTAATAATTTAAAAAAGAGAAAAATTTCCACTGTAATAAACTATAGTACCAATCTAAAATTTACTCCTAGGAGCTGCCCCTGCGTTAGGCCTAATTGAAATTGGACGTAATGAATCTTCCGAAGCTTTTCCCCCCCCCCTGCCATTTCCTTGGAGAATCCATCTGATCCTGATTTATGCTTTGCTTAACTCTCTCCCAATTGTGGCAGACCGGCGTTTGCGCCAGGAGCAGTTCCTTGGCGCCGGATGTGGCTCTGAATCCTCCATCGGCTTTGAGAGGCGGGCGGGTGGCTTCTGAATTCGGGTTTCGCTCTGCTGAATCCGGAGCTCTGCGTTGGCTGACCCGTGGGGGCAGGGTGTGTGTGTGTGTGTGTGTGTGTGTGTGTGTCTTCCCCTGCAGGGGCTTCTCTTCCAACGGAGGACCCCTCCCTTCGCGAAGCTCAGCCACCCCTCGGCCGAGAGGCAGCGTCGTCTCGGCTGGGCCTTCTGCCTGACGGGCAGGCCTGGTGCCACGAGCCCGGTAGGATCCGGATTCCAAGCAAATCCCCCTCAAATGAAAGGGTCACTGAGCCAGGAGCACGGGCACCGGTCCCGGACATGCCAGGCGATCCACAGCTGGTTTGCAACCCTGGCATTTCATTTCAGGACAGTTTCTTCGCCCTGGGGAAGGAGAACTTTGCTGGCCAATGTAGGTGCCAGCATCTTTCTCCACTGTCAGCAAAAATATTCTCTCTCTCTCTCTCTCTCTCTCTCTCTCTCTCTCTCTCTCTCTCTCTCTCTTTCTTCTCTCTCTTTCTGCCGTCCTGTCCCAGCGCTGACATTAAAGGCCCTCCGTCCGTCCGTGGGGCGTGCAGCCAAAGCCACAGCCCGCACATTCCTCTTGGGTTTCTTCCAGCTAAGCGCGGAGGTGTGACTTGCCACGAAGTCTGGGGGGGGCCCGAGACAGACCCCCCACCCGGCCTGCCACAACTCCCTGGCTGCTCGGCTGGTTCGGGCGGATCCTGGGCCAGCCAGGAAGCTGAGGCCCACGACGCGCATCAGTGGTGGCAGCCGCACGTGTCTCCGGTCCGTGAGCGAGGCGGGGCACCGCCCTGCCACGCCTGGGCCTCTGGGCTCCCCCTCCTGTCATCTCCGCCGGCGGGGCTGGTGAGAGACGAGGGCTGGGCCTTCCCCTCCCAAGCCATTAGCAAAGCTGGGCGGGCCGGCCGGCCTGACGACACCCCGGCAGCTTCCTCTTCCCAATTAATAATAATAATAAATAATAATAATAATAATATAATAATAATAATAATAATAATAATAATAATAATAATAATAATAATAGTAATAGTAATAGTAATAATAATATAAAGGTTGGAAGGGACCTTGGAGGTCATCTAGTCCAACCCCCTGCTCAGGCAGGAAAC
>NC_139530.1:5708862-5716362 GCF_947247035.1 Vipera ursinii | reverse complement strand
ACAAACTCGTTTCAAGCTTCAGTGGTCGAGAGGCGAATGTCCTGAGATGTTTGCCTTACGTGTTCCTCTCCCGAGACGTTTGCCTGCTCGTGCGCTAGGCACACCTAGAACTCAGTTCCTTGCTACGCGGACGTAACGCTGCTGTTTCGGCTGCTGTGTCTCTCAGGCGTTCGGACGCATCAAGAAATGGCTCAAGCACGCCGAATCCTCACCCAACCTGAAGATCCTAGCCGGAGGCGGCTGCGACGACGCGGTGGGCTATTTCATCCAGCCGTGCATTGTTGAGACGACGGATCCCAAGGACCCCATCATGCAAGAGGTGAGTCTGTGCCACGGAGGCAGCGTTTCCTTGGGGAAAACGCTCAGTGCCTCCCACAGTCTTCGCTTCTTCCCTGTGAGGCCAAATCCTCTTCCCGGCAAACTTTCTGCAAAAGTTTAAAATACCCACAATCGTTGCAAAAAACACCGTTTAATTAAGGATTTTGCAAACCCTCTCTAGGACACACACACACACCCCAAACGTCCTGAAAAATGTAATTTTCACAGATACTACCGTTGTGGACACTTAAGCTGATGTTGAATTTAATTACGGCAGCGAGATTTTTTAGTAGCGCAATATTGGAAGAAGGAAGAACTGCCGACTATAGAAGAATGGACTTTAAAAGTTTCCAACTTGGCGGAGATGGCAAAGATTTCAGCGTATTTGAAAGACCAATCGCAACAGAGATACATTGTGGAGTGGAGGAGATGGATTGATTACATCCAGAATAAATATGGGACTAAAAAGTTTCACTTAGCATTTAAAATAAGTAGTGGATTTATATGATGTATAGCTAGCTTGTAGTTATTTTATTAAGAGTTAAAGTGCGATAGAATTTGATATTTTATTGTTGTTTGCATATTTTAGATTATGTTTGTTTGTATTTTTATACCCTGTATTTAGCTCTGGGAAGTCGGGGAGGGGGGAGGGGAGGGTTGGGGAGGGTTGGGGAGAGGGGAGGGGGAGGGGAGGGGTTTTGTATTTAAAAATGTACTGTAAAACTTTTCAATTAAAAAAAAAAGAAAATGTAATTTAGGCATCACCACAGAGATACTGTCCCCCTCGCTTTAGATATGCTAAGTGCCTGGTGTAAGTGCCCCACGGGTTTACGGAAATGTAGACGGAGATTTTTTTTTTACAGATGCACCAGCCTTTAATTTGGATTTGTTTTCTCTTCTCCCTCCCCCCCCCCCCATGGGTAGGAAATCTTTGGGCCCGTTCTGTCAGTATACGTCTATCCAGAGAAACAATACAAAGATATCCTCCACCTGATTGACAGCACTTCTCCGTACGGCCTCACAGGGGCGGTGTTTGCCCAGGATAAGTAAGAACCGGGGTGTCTCGGGGGGCTGTGATGGGGGGGGTCGCCCTCTCCTTGGATCGGAAAATGTTATCGTGCTGGGGAATTGGGAAATAAAACAGCCCGGTTGCATTCCCGAAGTAGGTAGGCACAGACCCAAATACTTCTAATCTCCTCCCGGCTCAACTAGAGTGTGCTGGAAGACCCACCGACGTTGTCGTTGCCACAATATAACCAGCCTCAGTGAAACCCCTTTGTTCAGGAGAAGTATATCTTAGGAGTCTGAGAAAGGGGCGGAAGTCCTTGCGTGCCCTCTTGGCTGCAAGGCTGCTGATCTCTCTCCCCTCCACTCCTCTTTGCTCAGGGCCGTCGTTGCCGAAGCCACCAAACTCCTCAGGAACGCAGCCGGGAATTTTTACATCAACGACAAGTCCACCGGTGCGGTGGTGGCCCAGCAGCCATTTGGGGGTTCTCGTGCCTCAGGTATGTGGAGATCAGATTGCGTTATGTGGGGGTGTGCGCGCTTAGGATCTGGCCTGATCTTAGAACATTTTGCAGCACTTTCTGACAAAATGCAGTTGGCGTTGTTGGTATTACCAACGTTATCATCACTGCCGTTAACGCAGGGTGGGTCCCCATTCCTACCAATGGCTCCCAAGGCTGAAGAAGTGCAGACAAGATAACACAATTGTTAACCACTACGCCTAGTTGTGGTTTGTTGGCAGAAAGAAGGGAGCCTTTGCGGAACGCCGCAACCTCCTTTGCCCGTCGCCCAAATCTTGCGCGATGCAAAACGCGCTCAGCAACCCGTTTCCTGCCACCACGTAATGGCCCAGCGAGATGTGGGAAGCGAGGCTAGGGTTTTCATGGGACGATGAGGTCTAGCGACTTGGCCTGTCTGGTCGCAGGGGATGCAAAGGCTGTTCCTTTCTTCTTTTGGACTCAGGAACCAACGACAAGCCGGGCAGCTCTCATTACATCCTGCGGTGGACCTCTCCCCAGGCGATCAAGGAGACCCACGAGCCGCTGGGGGACTGGAAGTACCCCTACATGCAGTGACGTGGCTTATGGGCCTTGCAGGCTTGGACTGCAACCGTCGGTGCGGCAGGCTGCGTTTCTCTTCAGCGGCCATCCTTGCCGATCTCTCGAAGGCCCAAATTAACAAGGAGCGAATTAATTTCCTTCTCTGCCACCAGGACATCTTTGGAAATTTTTTTTAAAAAAAAAATCATATCCTACTGAAAATCAAAATTTATTCCTCCAGGGAAGCTTTGCTGCCGACACTCCTAAATGCACATTCGTCAACTTTTGTGTCTGTTCCTAATACATGTTTGCCTCCTCCACTGGAGAGAAGAAGTGACTCGTGGCAAAACCCGCCTAGTCAGCGAATCTCTTTTGTTAAAGAAACAAGAGGAACAGCCAAGGGAAGAAAGTCACTGTTCTGCTCCAGCCTACGACCGGCCCTGTTTGAATGTCAACCAAATTTATTTACAAAGAAATCAAAAGTTCAAACAAGAGTTAAACAGGAATAACAGACCAGGACTCTAGCAGAAGATCTTCAAACGGTTGCCTTCAGCAACCAGCACCTCCCACACCTTCCCCTTTTATGAGCGGTTCCAAGGCTTGGCTTCTCATTGCCTTCTCCTCCTCTCACCGAGTTGCCTCATTGCCTTCCTCTGTTCTGCTCTGCTGGATTGCCTCCTGCTCCTAGCGTCCCTGAATACATCCAGCTGTGAATCATCTACGTCCAATGCCTCGTGCTCACACGGCTGAGTCTGAGGAGGAACATGACGGGAGGGGGCAGGCTGAGAGTCCTGCAGTGCATCAGAGCCTCCCTCCCACACCAAAGGCTCTCCAAACCCCTCCTCCTCCTCCTCCTCCTCTTCAGAATCATCAGACTCAGCTGCCGGTATCACAGGCTGACCCTGAATAACAACAGTCACATCCAGAGAAATGGTGAGCGTCAGTCGGCCCGTAGGAAAAGCAGAACTAAACTCCTGTTAAACGATCTTCTTGCGCATCCTAAGGAACCTGGCTGGAGATTTTTGCCCCAAACGTTTTGCTTTGTGTGACAGTCGCCCTCCAGATGGGGACGCCCGGCTCTTTTAAAAAGATCGATTTTTCTAAAATTTGAACGCTGAAAACCGGGGGAGCACTTTTAAAGGGGTGTCTTTTGGTAGCTTGCAAAGGAAGCAAGGCTAATTCTCTGCAAGAGCTCTAGAATCAAGGGACGGAAGAATGCAAATTTCAATGTGTGAAGCTGAACGATAGAGGGAAGACTGACCGACAGCCCATCTGAAGTACCTCCGAGGGCGTCAAGCGTATAAAAATCTTCGCCACTGTGTGCGTGCACCAAGCTCGCATTCGTTTCCTTATCCCTATTTTGCTGACTTAACCTTGTAGTCCTTTTTAGCGCTTTGGAAAATTGATTTATAACGAATCGCTTAAGCAGATGTAAGACCCAACGTGGTTCTACTCCATTAATTCTCAACTCCGATCTTACTCATTGTCTTTGTTCCTAGATAATTGTTTTGATTCCTGGTCCAGATACTCAAAGACTCATGTTGACACAATTTCCTGCCAAGCCAAATTTACATTTCCAGTTTTCGTGGCTCACGTACATCGCATTTCCATTGCTCAAAGCAGATTGTCCCTGGACTGGCAGATAGCCTCCAAAATCTGCTCTTTTGCTTGCACAAAAAGACTGCCTTCCTTCCTTCCTTCCTTCCTTCCTTCCTTCCTTCCTTCCTTCCTTCCCTCTCTTTCTCTCTCTCTCTTTCTCTCCTTCTCCTCCCCTCCCTCCCTCTTCTCTTCCCTTCCCTCTCCCATTCACTTCTTCCTTCCTTCCTTCCTTCCTTCCTTCCTTCCTTCCTTCCTTCCCTCCTTCCTTCCTTCCTTCCTTCCTTCCTTCCTTCCTTCCTTCCTTCCCCTTTGCTTGTTCTTTTCCTTCCTTCCTTCCTTCCTTCCTTCCTTCCTTCCTTCCTTCCCCTTTGCTTGTTCTTTTCCTTCCTTCCTTCCTTCCTTCCTTCCTTCCTTCCTTCCTTCCTTCCTTCCTTCCTTCCTTTTATCCATCTATCCTTCCCTTCCTTCCTTTCATCCATCTATCCTTCCTTCCTTCCTTCCTTCCTCCTTCTTCCTTCCTTTTATCCATCTATCCTTCCCTTCCTTCCTTTCATCCATCTATCCTTCCTTCCTTCCTTCCTTCCTTCCTTTCTCTTTCCTTCCTTCCTCTTTCCTTCCTTCCTTCCTCTTTCTTTCTTTCCTTCCTTCCTTCCTTCTCCCTTTCTCATCTCCTTCCTTCCTCCCTCCCTGTAATAAACATTTCCTTCCTTCCTTCCTTCCTTCCTTCCTTTTATCCATCTATCCTTCCCTTCCTTCCTTTCATCCATCTATCCTTCCTTCCTTCTTCCTTCTTTCCTTCCTTCCTCTTTCCTTCCTTCCTTCCTCTTTCTTTCCTTCCTTCCTTCCTTCCTTCTCCCTTTCTCATCTCCTTCCTTCCTCCCTCCCTGTAATAAACATTTCCTTCCCTCCTTCCTTCCTTCCTTCCTTCCTTCCTTCCTTCCTTCCTTCCTTCCTTTTATCCATCTATCCTTCCCTTCCTTCCTTTCATCCATCTATCCTTCCTTCCTTCCTTCTTTCCTTCCTTCCTCTTTCCTTCCTTCCTTCCTCTTTCTTTCCTTCCTTCCTTCCTTCCTTCCTTCCTTCTCCCTTTCTCATCTCCTTCCTTCCTCCCTCCCTGTAATAAACATTTCCTTCCTTCCTTCCTTCCTTCCTTCCTTCCTTCCTTCCTTCCTTCCTTCCTTCCTTTCTTCCTTCCTTCCTTCCTTCCTTCTCCTTTGCTTGTTCTTTTCCTTCCTTCCTTCCTTCCTTCCTTCCTTTTATCCATCTATCCTTCCCTTCCTTCCTTTCATCCATCTATCCTTCCTTCCTTCCTTCCTTCCCCTTTGCTTGTTCTTTTCCTTCCTTCCTTCCTTCCTTCCTTCCTTCCTTCCTTTCCTTCCTTCCTTTTATCCATCTATCCTTCCCTTCCTTTCATCCATCTATCCTTCCTTCCTTCCTTCCTTCCTTCCCCTTTGCTTGTTCTTTTTCCTTCCTTCCTTCCTTCCTTCCTTCCTTCCTTCCTTCCTTCCTTCCTTCCTTTTATCCATCTATCCTTCCCTTCCTTCCTTCCTTCCTTCCTTCCTTCCTTCCTTCCTTCCTTCCTTCCTTCCTTCCTTCCTTCCTTTTCCCTTCTCTTGTTTTTCCCTTCCATCCATCCATCCATCCATCCATCCTTCCTTCCTCTAAATGCTGCTTTGAATTTACCAAAGTGTGATTAATGCTCAGAACTGCAACCGCTGATGATTGTTAACACAAAAAGGTCTCGACACTGGATGTGTTTCCAAAAAAAAAGAAAAAGAAAGAACAAAAAAGTCAGATTCAAGCTAAATCGATCCTCCCCGATTTGATGACGGCTGGATGACAGCTCCCATCTTTCCAGACGGGGCTGCCCCTTCCAAATGTGGGGAAAGCGCCAAGTCTTGAGGTCACTTGTTGAAGCTTTTCCGTCCCTGAACGATGGGAGCGGCCTCCCAACTCCTGACTTACGGAGAACCGATATCTGTTAAGCCATCAGAATTTAAACAGCTTCCCTAAGTGAGTTGGGTGGATCAAGCATTTGATAACGTGTCAGGAGAAGACTTATTAATAAATCTTTCTGCAAAAAAAAACAAAAAACCCGTTTGGAGTGCGTTTTTCCAGTTGGCAGCTGGATTTTCTCCGAAAGGGTAAACACGGACAGGAATGAAATGTGATTTGTTGGAAACGGATCAGAACCATCCCGGGCCTTTTAAAGCAAGATCGGTGCTTTCAGCTGGTAGCATCTCCAGGCTGGCGAGCTTCGAACTCGGGACTGAGAAAAAAAAAAATCTCCCGATACTTGGGAGTCAAGCGTGGAAGCTTCTAAGCCGGCGGTGCGCCAAAGACGGCGCAGACGGGCTAAATGGTTTTGGGTGTCAAACCTTTTCCCTCCTCCCCTGAATTTTTTTTTCCCCTCTGTCATTTGACTGTATTTTTTTCCCCCGCTCTAATACGTCGTCTTTTTTTTTTTTTAACTTCCACTGTTTTTTTCCCACGTCATTTTTCTGCAAACCGTAATTTGACTTTCTTTGAGATAACGGCAGGGTGCAAATCTCTTTTTGAGTTTCAAAATGCCGCCTTTCCTTGCTGCTTTTAAAACACCCCAAACCCAGGCGATGGGATTTGGTATATTTCTTTTAGGTCGTGGCGTACGTCTCCCCGGAAACTTGTGTTGCGCTGTCCTTGTATTGCCACTTCGGCTGCCCCCCCCCATAATTCCCCAATTAAAAAACAAAACAAAATTAAAATAATGGCAGAGGGCCCCGGCTGCAATGAAGAGGGGGCTAATTAATTTAATTAACTGCTATCCACCAGCTGGGCCTTGCAGGGAACCTGCAGAGGGAAGGCATGGCAGCAGAGGCCTGGCAGGGCTGTGGGGAGAAAAAAGGGGGTCCCAAGTGGGCCCAGAAGCCCCCCACCACCAAAGCCATGTGGCCCCAGGCCCCCCCAGAACTGGGCTCCAGCCAAGGACTCTCCTGGCCCAGGTAAGCCCCTTCAGAGACCCCCTTTTCTGCCTCTGGGGAGGAGGGGGCACGTTGGGCAGGCTGCTGGGGACGATGGGGGAGGTAGTTCAAAGCCCTTGGCAAGGGGGGGGAGTGGTGTGGTCCCTTGGCTGTCCTCGGGGACCATCTTTTGCAAACGGGGGGGGGGGGGTTTCTAATGGGTTTATCCCCCATGTTGGTTTGTTGCTGGGATGGGTGGGTGGGTGGGGAACAATTGCAGGTAATGCAAACACAGGGATTGCACAACTTTTTGGGCAGGCAATGCAAACACACGCCGTGGACTGCACAACTTTTTGGGCAGGAAATGCAAACACGCACCGTGGACTGCGCAACTTTTTGGGCAGGCAATGCAAACACGCGCCGTGGATTGCACAGCTTTTTGGGCAGGAAATGCAAACACACACCGTGGACTGCACAACTTTTTGGGCAGGAAATGCAAACACACGCCGTGGATTGCAGAACTTTTTGGGCAGGAAATGCAAACACACACCGTGGACTACACAACTTTTTGGGCAGGAAATGCAAACACACACCGTGGA
>NC_139530.1:5673862-5703862 GCF_947247035.1 Vipera ursinii | reverse complement strand
ATGATAGAGAGATAGGAATAGATAGGAATAAAAATATATTGCATATATAAATTAAATACATTGCAATATATCTATCTATCTATCTATCTATCTATCTATCTATCTATCTATCTATCTATCTATCTATCCTACCTACCTACCTCTATCTATCTATCTATCTATCTATCTATCTATCTATCTATCTATCTATCTATCTATCTATCCTACCTACCTACCTACCTACCTACCTACCTACATCTATCTATCTATCTATCTATCTATCTATCTATCTATCTATCTATCTATCACATTTTTCACCCCTAACAGGGACATTACATGGTCCTTTCCTCTTACATCTCAAAAGATGCAGCGGTGACATAGAAGGTGGACAACCCTCCCCCCAAAAAAATAAATCTTAAGAACCAACTGAAATTGAGATGGATGCCGCAAGGCTTGTGGTCCTTAGGGAGACAAACCCCCGTTCCCTTCCATTGCATTCCGCGCTGCCTGCTTCCCACGTCTCTGTCTCCTTCCCCACGTCTGAAGGCCCCGTCTTAATTTGGGCTTCGTTTTTTTTGTGTCAGGCTGCCTCTGGGAGTGCAGGTATGGCACATCCGAAGAACTGTTTCCCCCCCCCACCCCCCAAAATGTTTGGGTGGTGTCTTTTTCCTGTCTCCTCTCTGTTGGTCCCCCCTTTTAGTATCTCCTCTTCTTCCGGAGCTGCTTTTCGGATTGCAGAGACCTTTTCGCCCCCACCCCGGCAAAGCTGCCTTCTCTTTGGGGTTGGTTCTTCAGGGCAGATGCCAGACCCCCTGTTTGCATCCCTTATCCATTTCCCAAGGGGTGTGTGTGTGTGTGTGTGTGTGTGTAGGGAAATAGCACATCTGAGATATTGGATCCTCCATCTCCTATTCCAGCCCCCGTCCTTCTTCGCTCGCTGGCTTTAATCCTGGCGGACGACTTCTCCTTTTTCCAGTCCTGGATTCTTCACGCTTTGGGGGAAAAAAAAACTTGCTTCTCTGTGTTTATCACTTTCCCTTTTGGGTTTACACAGCCTCCTTTAATGGACAATCGTGTAGGAACAAAACCAATTAAGATCGTATCACGGTTGGAGTGGACCTGTTTAATTGTCTTTTCGTTCCCTCCCTCTCCACGGTACATTTCTGCCTCCCACGCGACTTGGGGGTGGGGTGGAATATGGTAAGACGCTTTAAAAAAAAAGGAAAAAAAAACTGGCTAGGAAGGTTGGGGGGAAAGGCACTCTGCACCTGCTCAGAGGCACTCTTCCCAATGGGTTTCCATTCCAGTTGCAGCCTTGCTCCACTAGATGGTGCTGTGGCAAGCAGCTTTCTCATTTGCCCGGTTGCGTCGCCGAAACGGGATTGGCCTTTATCTGTGCGGTTGACCCCTCTGATCCCTCCCCAGTCTCCTGATTGGCCGGGAGACCTATATAAATTACCCCACCAGCGTGTGGACCACGCATTTCGAACACAGAGCTCAGACCAAGCTTGTTCTACCGTACTCGGCTTGTATTCACGCAGCACAGTAAAACATCTTCGTGAAAGATCTACCAACTTTTGTAAAGCCTGTTAGGTTTATTTTTTCAGGCTGTGTATCTTTTCATGAATCCGAAAGGCTAGAAAACCATCCTGGGCACAACTAGAGAACTGTCCAACAACCCTTTGAATAACGAGGATGGGTTGATTCAAAAACTTGGTTGTGTACTAATTTAGTTGTTTTCCCCCAATAATAGCAGTCACAAAATAGGTGGACGGCCGGGGGGAATTTGATTAAATATTAAAAATTCAAATAGATTAAAAATAGAAAAAATAGAAAAACAGATAGCTAGAGGATGAATAGATGGATGGATGGATAGCTACAGAGATGATAGCTTAGATGGATGATAGATATAAATGATAGCTAATTCTGCAATTTTCAAACAAGTTGTCCAAAATTTATCAGAAAACAGGTCAAAATTAGCCAGCCAGCCAACCAACTAGGTAGCTATATCTATCTTCCATCCATCCATCCATCCATTTATCCACTTACCTACCTACCTACCTATTTTCTATCTAATCTATCCATCCATCCATCCATCACTAACTATCTATCTATCTATCTATCTATCTATCTATCTATCTATCTATCTATATCTATCTATCTATCTATCGTATCTATCTATCTACATTTATCTATCCATCCATATCTATCTAATCCATCCATCCATCCATCCATCTCTCTCTCTTCTATCTATCCATATCAATCAATCTTATGTATCTATTGATCCCTATCTATCTATCCATCTCTATCTATCTATCTATCTATCTATCTATCTATCTATCTATCTATCTATCTATCTATATCTATCTATATCTATCTATCTACATCCATATCTATCCATTCCTATCTATCTATCTATCTATCTACATCCATCTATCTATCTATCTATCTATCTATCTATCTATCTATCTATCTATCTATCTATCTATCTATCTATCCATCCATCCATATCTATCTATATCCATCCATATCTATCTATCCATCCCTATCTATCTAATATATCCATCCCTATCTGTCTGTCTATCTATCTATCTATCTATCTATCTATCTATCTATCTATCTATCTATCTATCTATATCTATATCTATCTATATCCATCCATATCTATGTATCCATCCCTATCTATCTAATATATCCATCCCTATCTGTCTGTCTGTCTATCTATCTATCTATCTATCTATCTATCTATCTATCTATCTATCTATATCTATATCTATATCTATCTATATCCATCCATATCTATCTATCCATCCATCCATCCATCCATCCATCCATCCATCCATCCATGATGTTTTCCCTTTGACCCTTTTCTCTTTATTGCCCCCCCCAGAACGTTTGGTCCCTTTTGGGGGGGGGGCTTTCCTCCCCCCCCCTTTTCCCCTCTGGACCTACCACCCTGCCTGCGCCTTGGCCGAGGGGAGCGTAGCAAATCCTGCGGAATGGCGCAGCTGCGGAAACGGGGGAGAAGGAAAGGGGCGGGGGGGGCGCCACCTCCTCGGGAGACCGGCCAAGCCCCTGGCAGGGGCCCAAGGCTTTTAGCAGGACATCTGCCCCAGTGCCTCGGCCAAGACTCTCGGCTCAGGAGGTGACCAACCGGGTCACCAAAGTTCACACATTCCCCTTTCTTTACACCCTGTTTTTTCCCTTTGCAATTTCTCCTCCTCCGGCTGGCAAGGAGCCGAACCTGGTTTGCAAAAGATTTAAAGCCAGGCTACCCGGTTACTCTTCTGAAGGGAAGTTCTGGAGAGATCCCAGAAGGATTAAACCAGTGCTTTTTTTGTAAAAGAAAAAGGTGCCGGAACTCACACGTGTCATACAACCCGCCTTGTTTATCCTACAAGGTTCCATCCCAAAAAGGTGCCGGCACTCCGTTCTGAGCGTTCTATGAGAAAAAAAAGCCCTGGATTAAACGATCTGCCGGATAAATTATAAGATCAGCCGATCCCGGTGGCATCTGAGCTGGAAGTGGCTTCCTGACTCGCTTCAGCTCTCCAGCTTCCAGTCTCCTTCCCAAAGGCAGCAATGAGCAACCATGGAGCTCCCAGGTGCAGAGGCAGTCTACCTTATTGCTGGGAAACCAAGATTGCACAAAGTCCTCAGCCTGTTTGTTTGTTTTTTTTAAAAAAAGTTTCTGAAGTAGAACGGGGAATGCAGCCTAAGCAAGTTTGATCACGGGAGACAGGATTTTTTAATTTTATTTTTTTTTAGTCTTTCTGTTGCCACTAAACAAAAGGGTGTGTAGAGCACCCCATTTCTCTTTTATTCCCTCCAACAAATGACATCCAGAGCCTTAAATACATCCAGAAACTCTTTATTTTTTGGGGGGGGGGCTCGGCAGCAATTCTCTACGGGCCGGTTTCTGCGATTGGGCGACTTGCCCTGTCAAAGATTTTTTTGCATGTTGTGCTCCGTCACCTTGCTGGCTGCTGCCAGTTTTCGATGCAGAAGGCCCCTTCCCCCCTTTTTTTTTTTTTTGCAAGCCGGCCTTGGATTAAAAAAACGGAATAATAAAAGTCTGCTGCAGAAATAAATTGAAAGTAGGGGAGGGAAATGAGAAAGAGGCCAAGCTGTGCGATGGGGTGAGAGCAATTTAGATTGAAAGTAGCTGACTCGGGAATCTTCCGAATTTAGCCGCTTCAAACACAGCCTGGAAAAGTTTATCCGAAAGTCATAGAAGTCTCCAAAACTTGCAGGCAGGCAGTTCCCGCCGCTCAAGGTTTTACGTGCAAAATAATCTTGAGCTGGAAGCGAAGGTCAAGCCTGGGCAAATGGCATGCTTCCTCTACAGAGCAGGAAAAAACGCCCGTTCTTTGCAATGAAAAGTTCCACTGCATTGGAAGCTGGAGGCTTTGCTCAGTCTACACTTTTAGGCTATGTTGTTGTTAGCTGCGAAGTCGTGTCCGACCCATCGTGACCCCCTGGACAACGTTCCTCCAGGCCTTCCTGTCCTCTACCATCTTCTGGAGTCCATTTAAGCTCACGCCTCCTGCTTCAGTGACTCCATCCAGCCACCTCGTTCTCCGTCGTCCCCTTCTTCTCTTGCCCTCAATCTTTCCCAGCATGAGGCTCTTCTCCAGTGAGTCCTTCCTTCTCATTAGGTGGCCAAAGCATTTGAGTTTCAACTTCAGGATCTGGCCTTCTAAAGAGCAGTCGGGGTGGATCTCCTCTAGGACTGACCGGTTTGATCGCCTCGCAGTCCAAGGGACTCGCAAGAGTCTTCTCCAGCACCAGAGTTCAAAGGCCTCAATTCTTTGGCGCTCGGCCTTTCTTATGGTCCAACTTTCACTGCCATACATTGCAACTGGGAAGACCATAGCCTTGACTATATGCACTTTTGTTGGCAGGGTGATGTCTCTGCTTTTTAGTGTGCTGTCTAGATTTGCCATGGCTTTCCTCCCAAGGAGCAAGCGTCTTTTAATTTCTTGGCTGCAGTCCCCGTCTGCGGTGATCTTGGAGCCCCGGAAAATAAAATCTGTCACTCCCTCCATTTCTTCCCCATCTATTTGCCAGGACTTGAGAGGGCCGGATGCCACGATCTTGGTTTTCTTAATGTTAAGTTTCAAGCCAAGTTTTGCACTCTCCTTCTTCACCCGCAACAAGAGGCTCTTTAGTTCCTCTTCACTTTCTGCCATTAGAGTGGTATCATCTGCATATCTTAGGTTGTTGATATTTCTTCCGACAATCTTAATTCCAACTTTAGGCTATAACCAAAGATTTTAGGGAGGAAAAAAAAGCTTTGGGAATCATCATCATCTTCTCCTTCTCCTCCTTCCCCCTCCTTCTCCTTCCTCCTCTCTGCAACCCCACCATTCTAGCACTGATGATGTTATCTAGTTGGGTAATGAAATGTCTGAAAGAAAACTACAAGGCTCAGAGAGCACCAAGGACCCCCACAGTCCTCCTCCTCCTCCCTCCCTCCCTCCTCCTCCTCCTTCCTCCTCCTCCTCCTCCTCCTTTGTAGAACTGATGATGTTACCTAGTTGGGTAATGAAACATCTGAAAGAAAACTACAAGGCTCAGACAGCACCAAGGACCACTACAGTCCTCCTCCTCCTCCCTCCCTCCCTCCTTCTCCTCTTCCTCTTCCTCCTCCTCCTCCTCTTCCTCCTCCTCCTTCTTCCTCCTCCTCCTCCCTCCCTCCTCTTCTTCCTCCTCCTCCTCCTCCCTCCTCCTCCTCCTCCTTCCTCCTCCTCCTCCTTCTCCTCTTCCTCCTCCTCCTCCTTCCTCCTCCTCCTCCTCCTCTGTAGCACTGATGATGTTACCTAGTTGGGTAATGAAACGTCTGAAGGAAAACTACAAGGCTCAGACAGCACCAAGGACCACTACAGTCATCGTCTTCCTCCTCCTCCTCCTCCTCCTCCTCCTCCTTTGTAGCACTGATGATGTTACCTAGTTGGGTAACGAAACATCTGAAAGAAAACTACAAGGCTCAGACAGCACCAAGGACCCCCACATTCCTCCTCCTCCTCCTCCTCCTTGCCAGTAGAAACAGCAGCTGCAAAGGAAGAAAAAAAAAGTTTTCATTTTTCTTACCCAGCCTGGCCAAATCCTTTCCTAACCTCTCATTCTCCCCCCCACACACGCACACTGCTTGCTTATGTTTTCCCCGAGTGGGATGTAGGCCAGCTGTGCAACTATCCGTACCCTGGGAAAATATTTTGGGATCCCTCTTCGCCACCACCCCTACCCCCACCCCGCGTTCTTGACATATGACTGCCTCTTTTCTTTCACACACGAGACCGCAAGACAGATCTTTGCTAAAAATTCTTCCCCTCTGCAGATGTCGAAGTGACATCTTTTCCTCCAAACTGGAGGAGGCAGCGGCTTCGGCACTTTTCATCACAATCTCTCTCTCTTGGCAGCCGACGTTTTAATCTTGAATTGGCTGCTCGGAAATCTGGGCAGGAGTTGGCTCAAAGGCTGTGAAATCTCGGGAGGATCGGGCTGTAATTCTCAAAAAATAAAAATAAAAATAAAATAACCTGATTGATTTGGGCCTGGGTGCCGGGAGGCGTTTTCTGCAGAATACCCAGGTTTAAACCTACCTTGTTTAAAACAAACCATCAGCATTATATATCTGAGGGTGGAGGGGAAGGACGGGGGTGGGGGGGAAACCCCACCCCCACCCCAAAGTCAAAGGAATAGCATGGAATATTGCATAATTTTAGGATAGAGAATGGGAATAAAACGGAAGGGATGCAAACGGAAGGGGTGAGATTTGCACACATATCTGCTAATGGTAACGTTAACTAAGATTTTAAAATAATCTAAAAGGACAATTGCTCAGTCTTTCCAAGCTGTCCAGAAAACCTGTATGTCCACCAGCCAAATCTGACAAAAGAGAAGTTCCTTGGGGATGGGCATCAGCACCAGTGACTGACTCGGGTTGGATCCTGCAAGAATAGGATAGAATAGGAATAAATGAATAGAATAGAAAATGGAAGAGAATAGAATAGAATAGAATAAAGAGGGAATAGAATAAGAATAAGAATAGAATAGAATAGGAATAGAATAGAATAGAATAGAATAGAATAGCATAATAGGAGGAATGAAGAATAGAATAGAATAGAATAGAATAGAATAGAATTAGAATAGAATAGAATAGAATAGAATAGAATAGAATAGAATAGAATAGAATAGAATAGAATGATTGGAATGGAATGAGTATACAATAGAATTAGAATAAAATAGAATTAGAATAGAATAGAATAGAATAGAATAGAATAGAATAGAATAGAATAGAATAGAATAGAATAGAATATATGGAATGGAATAGAATAATGGAATAGAATAGAGTAGAGTAGAGTAGAGTAGAGTAGAGTAGAGTAGAGTAGAGTAGAGTAGAGTAGAGTAGAGTATAGACTAGCATAGGGAATAGGCTAGACTAGACTAGACTAGACTAGACTAGAATAAAGGGACCTTGGAGGTCTTCTAGTCCAACCCCCTGCTCAAGCATGAGATCCTATACTATTTCAGACAAGTGACTGTCCGGTCTCTTCTTAAAAAAACCCCAGTGATGGAGCTGCTACAACTTCCAGTGGCAAGCTGTTCCACTGGTTAATCGTCCTCACTGTTAGGAAGTTTCTCCTTAATTCCAGGTTGCTTCTCTCCTTGATTACTTTCCATCCATTGTTTCTTGTCTTGCCCTCTGCTGCTTTGGAGGATAGGTTGACCCCCTCTTCTTTGGGGCAGCCCCTCAAATACCGGGACACCTAATATTCGTCTTCATTCATGAAAATCTTGCTCTTCCCACGGCAACACAAATCCCTCCCTCAGGTTGATCCATTTGCAGAGTGGATCAGCTAGAGATCCATTTCCCCTTGAGTTATTCCACCAAGATGCTTCACACAGGAGGTCTGTTCCCGGCAAGGAAGATGGGGCTTTTTGTGAGTGTGTGTGTGTGTGTGTGCGCGTGTGTGTGTGTTTGTGATGCACTTTAAAGCAGGTTCATTCTTAATTTTTTTATTTTTTTGCAAAGAGTGCAAATTGGAATGAGCAGCAAGACTGGAACTTTTCACCCCATTGGACACCGTTTCTGTTTCCTTTCATCTCCGCCGCCTTCTGATGGGGACAGTAAGGAAAGGAACCGTTGTGGGCTCTTATTTTTAGTCTTTTGATGCCACCTGTGCCAGCCCACCCCTTGTCTGGAAAAATCTCTCTTCCTCCTGGGTGTTCTTGGCCCACCAGGTCAATCTGAGCTCAGCGCATTTTGTTCTGGGAAAGTTGCACATCTGTCTTGGGTTCCCACAACCTTAAAAGTTAGCATATTGTGCTGGTTGTGAGGGCACAGGGTTCGGCATGCCCACTCCCCAGACGTATGGGCTGTGCCCTTCCAAGCCACCCCAGAAGTGGTTCATGGAGACAACGGGGATGGGGGGAAAATGGGGGGGGGGTGCCTGAGACCCCCAAAGAGTTGCTGTTCTCCGCCTGGGGCTGAATTAAAAACCAACCGGGTTCGACAAAAGTCTGCAAAAATCGTGCCTTTTTTTTAAAATGCAAGGATGGTGTATTTTAGTGGTTCTTAAACTTTTCAACCCAACGGCTGCTTTGCCTCCCTCCCCAAAAATATATATATATATATTCTGTTGTTTTGCACAAACACCTCGACAGCTGCAGCCCCGTCGGGGTCTTTGATTATAAATTATAAAACTGTTCCATTACACCTCAGAATATCTCCAGATTACACCCATGGGTGGGTGGGGGGGGGCTGTCAAAAATCACCATTTAAGGGTAACAGCTTCTCTCTGGATCATCTTTTTGGAGGAATTGTTGAAGGCAGAAACATTTCAGTGGAAAAGTGGGCTGAAGTGATGCTTAGCTATTAGCCTGACAAATACAATAGCCAGAACTTCAAAGAAATGGCTGAGTGTATTTAAAAATGGAGTCAAAACAGTTTATAAACTGGGTTTCATCTAGGTGGGCACTTCTGAACTGGGCTTTCCCCCCCTATTTTTATTATTATTATTATTATTATTATTATTATTATTATTATTATTATTATTATTATTATTATTATTTTAGTCTTCTACCATTAGTCACCTTGAGTGCTATTTTCGGGGCAGGTGTGTTTTGTCAACCGATTGAAGATTCGAAGTTAACCCAAAAACACACGTTGCAAAACAATGTGGAGACTCACGCTTTGTGTTTTTTTTTTAAAAAAATTTTTCGTTTTAAGCGGCGGCCGCAAGAAGGGATAAACTGGAAAAGTCAAACGCCAATTCATTTGTTTGCTTCTCACCCCTCGATTCTCTTTTTCTTGGTGAAAGCAATTTAGTCACCAGCCTGTATTTCCTCAGAGGAAGGGTCAAAATACCAGATTAAACATCTCTGGAAAAAAACTGATCTGCCTTTAGACTAATTCTATTCACACACACACACAAACACACACACACACACACACGCCTGTTGCTGCTTCTGTAGCTGAAGCAAGGTGACATACCTGGAAATTGAGAATTTTGGATCTCACCTCTCGGAAAGATGATGGGAGGGGGAAGAAAGAGGCTTAGGTTTCTCTCTGCATCGCCTGGCTAATTGAATTTTCCTGCAAAGAAGCAGAAACAGTAGCCAAGACTTCCGCCTGGCCCGGTCCTAGGTTTCAACAGGCCTGACGGAAAAAAAAAAAAACTAAACATAATCACCTATATTAGGTTTCTGTAGGGGAGGCAGCACGGAAGAGCGGGGCGGGCGGGCGGGGGAATCTTTTTTTTTTAAATTGAAGAGTTTTAAAATACATTTTTAGAACATATACCCCATCTCCCCCACCCCCCGCCCCTTCCCACCCTTCCCAACACACACACCCCCGACTTCCCAGAGCTGAATACAGGGTATTTACATCGTACAATCTTACTCTAAAATATTCTAAATAATATAATTACTCTTTAAATCCTACCGCACTTTAACTCTCCTTAGCCATAGAAAATATAAATAATATGTCCTCTAATTATAATAACTAATAACTACTCATCTGCTCAATGATACTTTGGAGTCCCATATTTGTTCTGAATATAATCAATCCATCTTCTCCATTCCACTATATAGAGAGCCTTGGTGGAGCAGTGGGCTAATGCCTCCTTAAGGAACACCAGCTGCCTGCCATTATTGCAGGTTCGAGTCCCACCAGGCTCAAGGTTGACTCAGCCTTCCATCCTTCCGAGGTAGGTAAAATGAGGACCCAGATTGTTGGGGGGCAATTAAGCTGACTTTGTAATAATGCCGCTTGGGGGTGTGTGAAAGCCCTAATAAGCAGGCATATACATAGAATGAAGGCTACTGCTAAGCTTGTAAGCCGCCCTGAGTCTTCGGAGAAGGGCGGGATATAAATGGAATTAAAATAAAAATAAATCAATCAATAAATATCTCTGTGGCGAGTGATCTTTCACACATGCCGAGATTTTAGCCATTTCTGCCAGGTTCGAGACTTTCAAAGTCCGTTCTTCTATAGTAGGCAGATCCTCCTTCTTCCAGGATTGCGCTACCAAAAGTCTTGCAGCTGTTATTAAGTTCAGCATCAATTTGCTTTCTATAGCAGGACAGCCAGCGACAATACCCAACAAAAACAATTGGGGTGAAAATCTTTTATCTTTTTCTTAAAGATCTTCTGCATGTTCCACCAGACTTGGATCCAAAAAGCTTGTAACTTTTTTTTTACAAGTCCACCATACGCCATAATACCTTGCAGGGAATCTGTTTGTTTCAAAGGAAATAAATTAAGATTTCTTCAAATGTTGGAAAGTTGGGGAGAAAGGGAGGAACGACAAGAAAAGGACGGGACGGGCACCGCTCCTTAAACGGCACCCCAGTCTGAGGTTTAATCAATCCGGTTAGCCCTCCTTAACTTTTGGAACTACCCCGTCTGTCACGTAGAGCAATTCTGGGAAAATGGCAGGACTGGATATCCACTCGCCCACCGAGCTGGCACAAAGGGTGCCAGGGTATATATATATTTTTGTGGGCGCCTGGGATGCTTCTAAACGCACCCAGGATCTCAATGTTTTCGGAGACGGTGCTTTTGCCAAAATCCTCGCAAGGATGCATCCTCCTGGCTTGGATTGGGGGGAGGAGTTCTAAGATGGCGGCGCCTGGAATGGCTGCGGCTGCATTGGCTCTTGAAGGCGAATAGTTTGGGGAGGGATAGTAAGGGCTAGTATAGGCCACATGATCGGGAAGATTTTCACGTGTTTGAGCAACATGGCGGAACGAAGGTAACATACGACATACGACCGACAATCTTTGCTGGCCTGGCAAGTTTCTAGTTCTTTTGGAACTGTTGGTGAGACCGTTAAAAGTCGTCGGCGCTGTTTGAATTTGTTCTGCCAGCAGCAAGATCTGACTGCTGGCCCAGTGATGGATTCTACTGCAAATTCTACTGCTAAGCTTGTAAGCCGCCCTGAGTCTTCGGAGAAGGGCGGGATATAAATGGAATTAAAAAAAAATCAGGGCTGTTTCCAGAGGAGGCAGAGAGGACCTGGAGCTTATGGAGCGAAGGAACTGGATGAGGCTGTCGGCAGGCCCAGAGGAAGAGAGAGAGGCTTTTGGAGGAGTTGGTGGCGGCGGCGGCAGCGTGCTCCAGGGGCGAAAGGGATGATTTAATCTTTTTTAAATTTGTTTTTAACTTTTGTATTGGTTGTTTTGAATGCCCTGTAAACCGCCCTGAGTCCTTCGGGAAAGGGCGGTATATAAATTTAATAAAATAAAAATAAAATAAATAAAAGAAGCAAGGCCTCTTTAAGGAAAGGGTGGAAGAGTCAGGATCAGAAAAAGGAAAGAAGGTGAGGTTGTCGGAATACAAGCGAATTTGAGGGCTAATCCACATGGAGCCCCATTTCCCTCTGTCCGGTGTGCCATCGTTCCCTCCCTAGAGACTAAAATGGACCATGTGAAATTCGAGCGGGCCCCGAACAAGGAGTATATATCGGAGGTGGTGACCCTTTGAGAGCTGTAGGCAACGAAATTTCATTTTGATGTATTTATTTATTTTATTTTATTACATTTATATACCGCCCTTTCCCGAAGGACTCAGGGCGGTTTACAGGGTGATTAAAAACAAAGATACAAAAGTTAAAAACAGATTAAAAAAATTATATTCGTATGCCGATTGGTGTACATTCAAAGTGACAATAAAGTTATCACCATCAGGAGGAATCTTTGCAAAATGCTACCCGACCTGTATTTTTTTGCTAGTCAAGATGGAAACGTTGCCAGCTGGGGCCAAGTTGGCGGGTTGTGTTTGCATTTCCTTTCTCGCACCCCTCCGGCCCTGGTCAGCCTCTCCTACCCCACTTCATTACGGCCCGTCCGTCTTTTTTTTTTTTCTTTCCTCCTTCTTCTTTTTTTTTTTTTGGCACTCGTTGAAGAGGTTTCTAATTTAATCAAGGCCAGAGCGACACCGCATCAGTGGCTCGTTTGCCCATCCTTGTTCTCTGATTAATTCACAGGGTGTCAAATCCACTGTTCTGCCTTGTACGTCATCGCAACCACGGACCGTCTTGTGTGCCAAAGGCATCCAGGAGAGACGGAGATGGCCGGCAGGGACCAAGAACTCGGAGTTCTCTGCCAGTTCCGCCAGGAACGTCGACTCGGCTGCGAAAGAAGCACGGGTAGCTATGTTCACACGTCACCCGCAACCCTGGTTTGGCTGAACCCGGGTCTTTTCGCCCGCTGCAGTGGTTGGGAGACACAATGACACACAGAGGGAAGCGTCTATAGAGTGGGAACTAAAATAAGTTTATCAAGGGTTTTTTTCAGTTTAGGCACCCAAGGACCATGTAGGGTGTCTTCCTCTGCAGTCAAGAAATGGTCCCTCTTTCCACACAAGTGTACAAGTATTTTACCTCTGGATGGAAAGGTCAACCCCGTGTACAGCTTTGGGTGGCTGATCTCCCCGCTTTCTTTCCTCAAGTGTAAAATGATTTAAATGTTAGCAACTGTAAAATATTAAATGTGTGGTGAATGGCCTTCCTTCCTTCCTTCCTTCCTTCCTTCCTTCCTTCCTTCCTTCCTTCCCATCTTTCTTTCCCCTTTCTTTTTCTTTCTTTCTTTCTTTCTTTCTTTCTTTCTTTCTTTCTTTCTTTCTTTCTTTCTTTCTTTCTTTCTTTCTCTCTTTCTTTCCTTTCTCTCTCTCTTCTTTTCTTTCTCCCTTCCTACCCTTCCCTTCTCCTTCCCTTCTTTTGTCCTTCCTTCCTTCCTTCCTTCCTTCCTTCCTTCCTTCCTTCCTTCCTTCCTTCCTTCCTTCTCTCTTTTTTCCTTCCTTCCTTCCTTCCTTCCTTTCTTTCTCTCTTTCTCTCTTTCTTTCTTTCTCTCTTTTCTTTTCTTTCTCCTTTCCTTCCCTTCCCTTCTTCCTTCCCTCCCCTTCTCTTCCCTTGTTCCTTCCCTTCTTTTTCTTCTTTCTTTCTTTCTTCTTTCTTTCTTTCTTTCTTTCTTTCTTTCTTTCTTTCTTTCTTCCTTCCTTCCTTCCTTCCTTCCTTCCTTCCTTCCTTCCTTCCCATCTTTCTTTCCCCTTTCTCTCTCTCTCTCTCTTTCTTTCTTTCTTTCTTTTTTTCCTTTCTCTCTCTCTCTTTTCTTTTCTTTCTCCCTTCCTACCCTTCCTTTCTTCTTCCCTTCTTTTGTCCTTCCTTCCTTCCTTCCTTCCTTCCTTCCTTCCTTCCTTCCTTCCTTCCTTCCTTCCTTCTCTCTTTTTTCCTTCCTTCCTTCCTTCCTTTCTTTCTCTCTTTCTCTCTTTCTTTCTTTCTCTCTTTTCTTTTCTTTCTCCTTTCCTTCCCTTCCCTTCTTCCTTCCCTCCCCTTCTCTTCCCTTGTTCCTTCCCTTCTTTTTCTTCTTTCTTTCTTCTTTCTTTCTTTCTTTCTTTCTTTCTTTCTTTCTTTCTTTCTTTCTTTCTTTCTTTCTTTCTTCCTTCCTTCCTTCCTTCCTTCCTTCCTTCCCATCTTTCTTTCCCCTTTCTCTCTCTCTCTCTCTTTCTTTCTTTCTTTCTTTTTTTCCTTTCTCTCTCTCTCTTTTCTTTTCTTTCTCCCTTCCTACCCTTCCTTTCTTCTTCCCTTCTTTTGTCCTTCCTTCCTTCCTTCCTTCCTTCCTTCCTTCCTTCCTTCCTTCCTTCCTTCCTTCTTTCTCCCTTTCTTTCTTTCTTTCTTTCTTTCTTTCTTTCTTTCTTTCTTTCTTTCTTTTCCTTCCTTCCTTCCTTCCTTCCTTTTCCTTCCTTCCTTCCTTCCTTCCTTCCTTCCTTCCTTCCTTCCTTTTCCTTCCTTCCTTCCTTCCTTCCTTCCTTCCTTTTCCTTCCTTCCTTCCTTCCTTCCTTCCTTCCTTCCTTCCTTCCTTCCTTCCTTCCTTCCTTCCTTCCTTCCTTCCTCCCTTCCTCCCTTCCTCCCTTCCTCCCTCCCCATCCAGGGATAGATCAGAATTCTGCCTGCCCAGCCCTTCCCCTTCCCTCACCATCCAATTTCCAATTTTCAGCTAATATCAAGGTCATGACAGCCAGCTCAGAGGCCCTGGTAGGACATAATAGCAGAGGAATTGTAAACCTTGCTCCGAGTGAATGCGGAATGAGGCAAGGCTAAGGATGGGAAATTTTCCATTCCCCGCCCGGCCTCTGAATAGGCAAATACGTTTCTCTCCCTCTGCGTCTCGCATTAGAGGTGCTGAGCGGCAGGTAAGAAGAGTCATTAGTAACACTTTTGTCAGGTAATGAAGTCTCTTATTTCTCTTCCCCGCAATTCATGAATACAGAAAGGATGGGGAGGGGGCCGCCTCGGAGCAGGCTGCGGCAGGGGGATTAATTGGGCATCTTTCCTGCCCCCTCCTGCCGGAGCCCAGCCGAGGTCAGCTAGACTGTACCCCTCCCCCTCTACAGGTGGGGTCTCTGCCCACCTGTCCGACCCACCTCTGGACTTTCCTCCGTGCAAGATGGGGGAATTGCTCCAGGAAGCCCCCAGCCCCTTCCTTAAGGAGGTCAAGCAAGAGGCAGAATTCCAAATTTCCTTGTCTCGGAAGGCCTTATTTTTGGGTGTGTGTGTGTGTGTGTGTGTGTGTGTGTGTGTGTGTCCTCCAGCTACCCCAACCTAAACTGGGGGTGCATTTCTGAACCCACCTTGTTTTTCCCCCCTCCCCCGGCCTTTTTTTCTGAAAGCTGCATGGGCTTTGCATGGGCGGCGTGGAGTTAAGGGGGCGTCTTTTGCCTTCGCCTTGGCAGCAAAAACTGCCCAAGGGGGTGGGGTGGGGGGTGTCTCTGCCTACCCTTTCTCTCCTTCCCCCCCCCCCCCGGCGCCAACCGTGTCCAGCACAATGACCTTATGGGCCTGGTGCTCTAGAACGAATCTGGTAATTCCCCCCACCACCAGATAAGAGCAGGAAGGGGACACCCAGCCGATTGCAATCCCAAATTCCTTCTCCCACCCACCCACCCCACCCCTTTTAATGCTCCCCACGTATTTGGGGAGGCGGAAAGCCCACACGTCTCTCTCCCGTTGCCTGTTCTTCCCGGTAACTTGTTCCATATGCTGCTCTGCCTTTGGAGGGCGGGGGGGGGGGTTTAGAAGCAAAGGCCCCCACCCTCGCCTCCCCCCAACCTATTTTCCCTTCCTGACCCCCCCCCTTGATTTGCTACGGCCAAAGGGAGGAAGGAGGGAGGGAGGGAAGGGCCTGAACACATCCCCACACCCTGGAGACTAGGTGTGCATCCAGAGGTCAAAAAAGGCGAGACGAGGTACACCTATGCCAGGTACACAGACCGATTTTTTTTGGGGGGGAGGGGGTGTTTCCTTGCCAGGCGGTGCCCGCTGAGGCTGCCACCCCTTGCACTGCTTGCCTTTCGGGGTGTCAAGGAATGCCAAGGCACCCCATTTCTTTCACGAAGCGGCTTTGGTCCCCTTGCCTTTGAAGAACGGTGCAATTTTGGCCTCTCGGCTGCGCCTGGTGGAAATGTGATTTATTATTTTACAAGCGCGCCTCTAAATATTAAGGGGGGTCTGTTTTTCCACAGCAGGGATGCTGCCCATTAATTCCCTCCCCCACCTCTTTGTTAAAAAGGAGCTAAAAAAACGTAAGGTGACAAAACAGGCTGCCCGGTGCTATATATATATATATTTAGGGGGCTGGAGGCTAAAACATATAGGGAACGGTTGCTGGAATTGGGTATGTGTAGTTTAATGAAGAGAAGGGTGAGGGGTGACATGATAGCAGCCTTCCAGTATCTCAGGGGCTGCCCCAAACAAGAGGGAGTCAAGCTATTCTCCAAAGCCCCTGAAGGCAGGACAAGAAGCAACGGATGGAAACTAGTCAAGGAGAGAAGCAACCTAGAACTAAGGAGAAATTTCCACACAGTGAGGACAATTAACCAGTGGAACCACCTGCCTCCAGAGGTGGTGAATGCTCCAACCCTGGAGGTTTTTAAGAAGAGACTGGACAGCCATTTGCCTGAAATGGTATAGGGTTTCCTGCCTGAGCAGGGGGGTTGGACTAGATGACCTCCAAGGTCCCTTCCAACTTTATATTATATTATATTATATATATATATATATATATATATATATATATATATATATATATATATATATATATATATATATATATATATATATATATATATATATATATATATATGTCAAATACTTGTTAACTATTTAGATTACCTTGCTAGGCCCCAAACATGGGACAAATCTTTATTTCCTGTTTCAGCCTATCTTGAAGGCCATCGAACAGGCAGTAGTCACACCGGTGACAGCTCATATATTTATGTAAATTACTAACAAAGAATTAAGGGAGACTGATATGCATTTCAAACTTATTAGTTTTCATCAGTCAGCCATACCCTTCTGAGATTCGAACCTGGGCTGATTGCACATTAGGCAGTTGTTTTTACCTCTTGAGCCACAGGATCTCTCTCGCTTTGTTAGCTTTAGAAGCAAGGGGAGATATGTGTCAAATATACATACATACATACATGTATATGTATATACATATATATATATATTTCTTTTCAGGCTTAAAACACACTTTTTTTTTTCTTCCGGCTGTCGGGGGAGTGAAACTCAATTTTTTTTTTAATTTGGCAGAATTTTAATAGGCGCGTTGCTGGATTTTGCAGCACTTGATATTTGCAAGGACGTGCCGTGTGGGTTTCGTCTTCTGTTTGTTTCACTCCAACGAGAAAAATCTCTCCATCTCTGCAGCACTTCAGGGCTCAATAATGTTTGCGGAAGCTTCATAATCGCCTCCATTCTCAGGGATGGGTGGCGAGCCTCCATATGCAAGGGCGGCTTATCTGTAAAACCCCAGATCCTGCAAAAGAGCTGGAGCCTGCGGAGTTTGGGGTTCCTGGAGACACCTCGCTTGGGGCTGGGATAAACAAAGGAAAAAGGGGCTGGGCGAGGGGAGCTAGATTGACTTTGATGGAGCCTCCTTTTACAGCAGTAGTATATCTGCAAGAATGGTTTCCTGGAATGCTGTTTTTTTTCTTCCTTCCTTCCTTCCTTCCTTCCTTCCTTCCTTCCTTCCTTCCTTCCTTCCTTCCTTCCTTCCTTCCTTCCTTCCTTCCTTCCTTCCTTCCTCTGGTGGCCTTTCCATCTGATCGGCAGCCACCAATGAGGAGAAATAAAGAGGGCCCTGTTGGAAAAACCCCCATTTGGCCAAAATGCTTTGCTTTGGCCCCAAATCCAGGCGCCATGCGAGCGTAAAAGCTCGGGAGGGCCTCAGGTTTCACCCGAGCCCAGTTGTCCTTTTACTCTGGCTGGCTTGAATTTTGGTGTCGGGCTACACGTCCGTCCGTGCCGAGCCTCCACCTAATTAAATTTCAGAGTTATTTCTCAAATGGGGCGTGACCCAGGTCGGATTCGCCAGAAGTTATGCCAAACTCAGCCCCCTTCGCTTCCACCACTGGCGCACCTCCCTCTTTTATTTCCTTCCCTCCTTTTTCTTCTTCTCTGGATGGCGCCCCAGATATTGGACACCCTCCAGAAGTTGGAGAGGGGAGGGTTGAAATAAGAATAAACCCAGTGTTTGCAACGCTGGGAAGCACGATGCCCACCACTCATAAGGGTGGCATCCACTCTGCCAGGTTGTGCAGAAACCCTCATCCTGCATGGGGGTGGGGGACGGGGGGGGTTGGGTTACTCCATCATATTTCTCCCCCTCTAAATCATCTTGGCCAGCTTTATATATAGGTAAAGGTAAAGGTTCCCCCACACACGCGTGCTAGTCGTTTCCGACTCTAGGGGCCGGTGCTCATCTCCGTTTCAAAGCCGAAGAGCCAGCGCTTGTCCGAGGACGTCTCTGTGGTCACGTGGCCGGCATGACTAGACGCCAAAGGCGCACGGAACGCTGTTCCCTTCCCACCGTCGTGGTCCCTATTTTTCTACTTGCATTTTTACGTGCTTTCGAACTGCTAGGTTGGCAGAAGCTGGGACGAGTAACAGGCGCTCGCTCTGCTACGCGGCACTCGGGAATTCGACCCGCCAAACTGCCGACCTTCTGATCGACAAGCTCAGCGTCCTAACCCACTGAGCCACCGCGTCCCTATGCTTTATATATATATATTTGCAAATTTGGCCTTCTTGGAGTTGAGCTTTGAAAATTTTCTCTGCCTTTTGCAAATCGAAGTAGGGCGCTCTAAGTTGCAGCCTGGCGGGAGAAGCCTCATAAAGGATCCTGGTTTGTCTCTGGATACATAAACCCTCATCGGTCTTAAGATATAAGGGTTCAAGTGGTTTTGGAAGAACCGAATAACAGAGTTGGAGGGACCTTGGAGGACATCTAGTCCAACCCCCTCCCCCTGCTCAGGCAGGAAAGCAATGACTGTCCAGTCTCTCCTTAAAAACTTCCAGTGTCGGAGCATTCACAACTTCTGGAGGCAGGTAGTTCCACTGGTTAATTGTTCACACTGTCAGGAAGTTTCTCCTTAGTTCTAGGTTGCTTCTCTCCTTGATTGGTTTCCATCCGTTGCTTCTTTGTCCTGCCTTTGGGCGCTTTGGAGAATAGCTTGACTCCCTCTTCTTTGGGGCCGCCCCTGAGATACTGGAACGCTGCTATCATGTCACACCCCTGATCGTCTTTGTTGCTCTTCTCTGCACTCTTTATACAGAGTCTCTTTTACTGAGGGTGTGTTTTTCTATCCAAACACTAGAAGCCACAAACAGAACTGGGCATGAATTGAATTGAATACTTTATTTAGACGCACAAGGAATTTGTCTCCGGTGAAGAAGCTCTCTGTGTACATGCAAAGCAACAGAATAATAATAATAATAATAATAATAATAATAATAATAATAATAATAATAATACCAAGAGGGAGGAGTAAAGATAATAAGAAGGATAACACTACAGCCATACTACATGGGTTAGGGTTAGGGTTGGAAGAATTATTTATTTATTTATTTATTTATTTTATTTCCATTTATATCCCGCCCTTCTCCGAAGACTCAGGGCGGCTTACAATGCCAATGCTTTAAAAATAAACAATTAGGTGTTCAGCAGAGGGATAGCGCCAAGGGGGAAAAAAACCAACCTGCCTTTTTGTGTCTCGGCAAATTATGTCTAAAAGGCAGGAATGATTTCAAAAGGTGATTAAAAGCTTTGGGTTGCCAAAATCCCCCTCTGGATTGCTGCCGTGCCTTTCATGGCAGCTCGGTCTGCAGACAAGACCAGAGGAGTAATTCGCAGTAAAAGATAAGAACATAAAGGGGGACCTCAGAGGCCTTCTAGTCCATCCCCCCCAGCCCCCGCTCAAGGCAGAAGCCTTTCTCCCTCTTGGTCAAAAAATGGTGGTCCAATCTATACAGGTTTTCCCCCCCCCCACCAAGTTGCAGAAGGCAGAGAAGAAGCTGGCTCAACTGGCATCCTCCTTGCCCCGTGCCACCCATAATGCCACTTGCCTCGGGCAGCCCCATGGCTGCTCAAAATGGCTGCCTCTCCCCATCTCCGCTTCTCCCACCCCCCTCTTTTTTTTTCTCCTTAAAAAGTTCTTCCTTTCCCCCCCCTTTTCCCTTACAGAAAACTTTCTTCGCTTCTTCTGATTCTTAATAATCTCTCTGATTAGCCTTGTAACCACAGCTTATAAGAGAGAGGAGGGTGTAATGGAAAAATAATTAAAAATAAAAGACTCAGGAATAGAAAAAGAGAGAGAGAGAGAGAGAGAGAGAGAGAGAGAGAGAGAGAGAGAGAGAGAGAAAAGATTCCAGGCAAGGCAAGGGGGGGTTGCAGGGGGGGGAAGAGTCTGGCAAGCTAGGAGATAACTCAACAGATGTGATTTTTGCAGATAAGCATAGTAATTGAGATTAGATAAAACTGGAGGCATTTGTGG
Source organism: Vipera ursinii (assembly GCF_947247035.1). NCBI lineage: Eukaryota > Metazoa > Chordata > Lepidosauria > Squamata > Viperidae > Vipera > Vipera ursinii. The sequence goes on along the minus strand of NC_139530.1, from coordinate 5,683,542 downwards.
CTTGTGTTTTTCTCTTGCTATGAAACCTTCCCCCCCCACACCCATTTTATCTCTTGCAAGTTGAAAAGGGTGGCAAGGAGGGAGAGTGGAAGCTTACTCTTCTGATCGTTTTGTTTTAAAATTATTTTTATTTTTATTGTGTCTTTCTTCTCCCCCAGCAAAGGGATGTGGGAAGCCTAGCAGACTGGGTTTGTGTGTTAGTGTTTTATTATTATTATTATTATTATTATTATTATTATTATTATTATTATTATTATTATTATTATTATCATCTTTTTCTTTCTTTCTGCCTCTGCGTGGGCGTACATTCTAACGCGGTGGAGACGCACACGAGCACCCCGGCACACACAAACCAAAATATTTGAAAAATATATTTCATGGAAATTATGTCATATTTCACGGACGGGTGGAAGTCCTGAAAGAAAGAGTGAATGCCTTAATTTGTAGAGAAATTGTAATCATTTGTTCATTTCAAGGTGAAAATTGCATTTTTTAATTTAAATTGTATCCTGCGTGATACCCTATTATCTAGTAAAATGGTCTCCTTGTCTGAATGCTTTAAATGTGGCTGGAATGGAGGGCTGCAAATCCGGTTATATTCATAAAAGGTTTGTTGATGTCTTGGGGAAAAAAAAAACCAAGGAGTTTTCTTGCATTTTGCATCTCCCTCGTATTTTTTGTGTCTCTCTCTCTCCCCCCCCCCCCACCTTCTCTTTCTCCTGATACTTTCCCCCCACGCCTCCAATTTTCCTTTGTGGCTGAAATAAACCCATTTCTGCTAATAGAAGTATTTAATAGTAGGAAGGACTTGGGAGAAAAGTCATTTTCTCTTGTTTGAGATTGCAAAGGCGGAGGTATTGTGGCTTAAATCAGCATTTAAGCTTCTGGTAAGTTGGCAACAGGCTGGGCTGTTTGATGTTCTTAAGCTGTGTTTCTCTCCAGCTTTTTTTAACTCCTTGTTTTGCAAATCTAACATGATTCCTTTTTTTTTCTTTTCTTTTTCTTTAAAAAAAAAAATAAACAAAAGAACGGCAAGGCTGAACACCAGCAGTTTTGCAAATGAGAAACAATGCCAGGTAGACAGTCTCCCGATTCAGTCTGTTAAGGACGGCGGATTCCAGACTTAAAATTAAAAAAAACGAGGAGAAATCAACCGGAATTAATGCAGATATTAAAGACGGAGCACAAGCTTCTCCTGTTTTAATAGGGATTCTTGGAGAAGAATTCAAATTGTGCTTTCTAAAGCGTATCCGGGCGATTCCGTTAGTCTTTCCGTTGTCTCACGCTGGGAAAAAGAAAAAAGTCAGATTCTTCGGCAAAAGTTTTCCTGTTTCAAAAGTTTTCCTATTTTTATTTATTTATTTCCATAGCTGCTGACACGAGATGGGATTGGGGACAAGAAGTCACATCCTCTGCTAAAACCCAAAAGAGATTTTATGTATATAAAAAAAATCCTACTAAGCACAGAGCAAACTTTATGCAGGTCCCCCCCCCCCTTGGTTTTTTTTTTTTTTTTGAAAATACATCCTTGGAAAAAATGCCTTGTTTTCCAAAATGGTTCTCCAAAAGTAGCATCGGTTTAAAAAGAGTCTGTAAAAGTAGCAAATTTGCACGGGTGACTTTAAAGCTGTCTTTGGGCAACTTCTCCTCATTTAATATTAATACAATAGTACGACCTTAAGGATGGCCTTAAGGTCATCCAGTCCACCCCCGGCTTTGTATTTGAATCTTTCTGTCCTGGCAATCCTGGACAGGTTCTTCTTAAATATTTTTAGGAAAGGAGAGCTGAGTAGTAAATACTTGATTTGCTGTCAGATAAAACAAGGAGATTATATAGTTATAATCAGTCAGAATCAGTCCATATTCAAAATTCAACTCCCCAACTGATTATAAAGAGGACCAGCGACTTAAAGGGGCATCCTCCTAGTACTATGGTAATATATCTATATATACATTTATATATATTATTAATCTTATAAATATAACTACTATTTATATTTGTATTATATTAATGTATATAAAAGGGACGCGGTGGCTCAGTGGGTTAGGACACTGAGCTTGTCGATCAGAAGGTCGGCAGTTTGGCGGGTCGAATCCCGAGTGCCGCGTAGCAGAGTGAGCGCCTGTTACTCGTCCCAGCTCCTGCCAACCTAGCAGTTCGAAAGCACGTAAAAAATGCAAGTATAAAAATAGGGACCACTACGGTGGGAAGGTAACAGCGTTCCGTGCGCCTTTGGCGTCTAGTCATGCTGGCCACATGACCACGGAGACGTCCTCGGACAAGCGTCCTCTTCGGCTTTGAGTCGGAAACGACTAGCACGCGTGTGCGGGGGAACCTTTACCTTTGCCTTAATGTATATAAATATACATTTATATATTACTATGTGTATATAAATATATTACCATAGTACTAGGGGAATGCCCCTTCAAGTCGCTAGTCCTCTTAATAATCGATTTGGGGATTTGAGTTTTGAATACAGCCTGATTCTGACTGCAAAGCAGCTCTCTTTCTTCCTCTGGGGTGATCCAATTCTGTCTTAAATAACTGAGTTTTTTAACGGTTTCCAATTGTAAATGTCCCCTAGGGCTGTATTTCTGAACCTCAGCAATTTTAAGATGAGTGGACTTCAGCTCCCAGAATCCCCCAGTCAGCTATTCCGGAAGTTGAAGTCCACCCATCTGAACGTTGCTGAGTTTGAGAAATATCGTTCTATGGAATTAAAGGATGCTGTAACGAGCTAGTTAATAGAAAATTTAAGAGGGGGATAATTAACCAAAGGACAGACTGCCGTCTCAGGTAATCAGGGGGCATATTGAGTATTCGTAAGGGTGATTTTTAACCACCTTAAATTCCCCCACCCACAAAATTCACCTTTCCTTCAAATTCCCCTCCGTCAAGTGTGAGAAACCTCTTATTATTATGCAGACCCACACTCTCTGCTACAGCTACCTGTATAAAAAATCGATTATGTGGTGCTGATATTTAAAAGCAAACCTCCTTATTTTTTAGCACATCCCCTTTAATAGTTTTTTTTTTAAAAAAATGTTATATTTAAAAAGGAAAGGACACACACCAGGCATCAAATCTAACCCCGTTTAAAATAGAGGCTCTTTCCAAAGATTTAGATACTGCAATTTAACTCTGATTCTGGCTGTTATTTTTTTTCTTATGTTACTGGAAATAATAATAACCAGTTAGGATGGCATTTAAGCTCCATTTCCACCCTCAAGGAGAGGAGGCAGCTTTTGGCCGGGCATAATGAGAAACAGGGCATCCAAAGGAATTTGCTAATTGGGCAGAAGCTGAAAGGTCCAGTTTAAAGTGCTGGAGAGGCATAAATCCTGCAAAGGGGCAGGGATGGGCTAGATGACCTCTGGGAGACTCTAACCCAGCAGTTTGTGAAATCAGGACTTTTTCCAGCCCACTTACCTGATCAGGGTGGGCAATGACTTCCATTTTATTTAGAGTGGGGCGTGTGTGTCTTTTGTGTGTGTGTGTGTGTGCGCGCGTGTCTCCAGGCAACTTTGCCTAAATTCTCACTCTGAATTAGGATGGTGAGGGAAAAGGTCTCCGTGTCTGGACATTATAGATTTGCAAATTCGCTCTTTTTGGCCCTAGGGGTGGGAGGGGTTTTAAAATCAGGGCAACTGGGTGGTGTCTTACTGCTTAAGTAAAAAAATAAATAAAATAAAATAAATCCTAAGTGTTAATTCCCAAGCAGAGACCTGCAAGCGCCTAATTTAGCACCAGCCTCACCATTTTGGACAATGCAAACCCCCCCCCCCAAAAAAAACAAACCATATTCTAATTTCATAAATTCTAATTTCGCATTGCTCTTCTGGTTTTGCTTTCCCCTCGTTTACATTCGGCAACTTCCCAATTTTTTATATTTATTTTCCCTTAGCACAACACCACTGGCCCTAAAAGAGAAGCTTTTGTCGTTTCCACACCCAGGTTGTTGGTTAAAAGCGAGGGGAAAGGGTCACCCGTTTCCAAGTTTGTAGAACTTTGTGGTCTTCCTCCCAAGTGCCCAATTTCTGTAGAACTTCTCCACTCCTTTCTGTTGATTTATTTAATTTAATTTAAACGAACTGCCCCAGAAATGGAGAGACTTTTATTTCTTTTCAAAGGAGGCATCCTGAAATGTTTTATCACAAATGGCCTGCTCCAAATTTTATTCCGATTGGCACCGGCTGTGTTGAGGCTTTTTTTGTTTTTGCTCGCCAAGGTTTGGTGATGGGGTGCCATAATTTGGGGTTCTCTTCCCAGGTGTTCCCAAGGAGCAAAAAAAAGGAGAAAAAGACACTTACAAAGGCAGGTTTCGCTTTTGCTTTTTTCTTTTTTTAATGTATAACAGTTACGCCTGAGTTACATAGAAGGATACCACAGGCAGCCAAGGGTTAAGAGCAATATCAGTTTGTGTTACTCTACTCTACTATTCCATATAGCTGAATAAATTATGGGGGGGGCGATTATACTCATGCTTACTGACACACGTGCACACGCACACCTCCGTCCTCTTTCGCACACTTGCCCGGCCACAAGCATACAACATGGAGCAAAATTAGCTATGACTTGCAACACAGAAGCAACGAATCAGCAATTACTACTAATAAAGGCATGTGCTATGGGGAATAGCTCGGGTATATGATGTTGTTAAGGGCTGGAAACTTAGAAACATTAAATACACAAGGTTTCCTCGGCGATACGTGTCTCACCCCCCCACCACCCCCGCCCCCACCCCAAGGATTTGGGGTCCGTGGGGATATAGAAAAAATAAAAATAAAAAATACACACAGTTCTTGGAATGACATTTTGGGGAGAAGAGGGGGCCGGGGTGCATTGGAAATCTTCCCGCTTTCTCGTTTCATACGCTGGGGCAGATCTATTCTCCACCAGCCCCCCACCTTGAAAAGAAATGGGACAGGGGTGGATTGGTGGCGCACCTGTATTTTTGGACCGGTGGTCATTGTGGGGAGGAAAGACGCAACCTCAGTTGCTGGAACGATCATCAAACTTGCATTCGTGTGGCCATCGTTGCATCGTTGATTCTTAAGAACATGGTTTGATTTGAAGGGATTTGGGGAGGAAAGTTTTTTTGCAGAATAATTTTGGTTCCTTTTAAGTACAGACGTCAAGGGGCGGAAATCCCAACAGGATTGGGTGGTCTCGCCATCTGTGTGTGTCTGTGTGTGTGTGTGTCTTGCCCAAGCCGGTGAAGGAACCTGGCGGGGCGACGGCCACACGCGTGTCAATTTTGCTCGCGAGCAACAGAGCTGTCCTTTGACTGGGAGTCAAAAGTTAAGTAAGCTGTAGTAGCTTGAGGAAAGTTGGGGCGCGGCCAAGAGAAGAGGGGTGTCTCCTAAAAAATGGGAAGGGGTAGGTTGTTTCCCACTTCTTCCCAAGTCCCAGAAGGTAAGCAAAACATAATAAAATAAAATAAAATCAGCAAAGAAAGGCCAATGGAGGAAAGCACTCTGATGGCTTACCCTCGGCTGCAAAAGGGGTCGTGGTTCCGATAAATGAGACAGTTCAAACGATGCTGCAAACATTGACAAAAGTTTTTACTTCTCCTTCACACCCCCTTGAAAGGAGCTGGGTTGGCCCACTGAACTGGCCCAGTGGGGCAAAAAAAACTTGATTTTTTTTTTGAAGAAGTCATAAAAAAAAACTCTTAGGGCCCATAATGGGAAAACTCACCAAGATGAGTTAAGGCCGCTGTGTAAGACGCAGCATCACGCATGCAAGAAAAATCCTGCTCAAAGCAATGGACCACTTCCATTCCTCTCCCCCCTTTTCACTAATAATTTTAAAATGCCTTTAAAAAAAAGGAATATAAAAGCAGAAGCAGCCCTCTTCGTCTTTTAAATAAACATTGCGGAAGCATTGCTTGAAGTGTTTTAAAAGCCAACGGCAATGTGAAAAGCTCTCGCGTTTCTCTGCCTCCGAAGCCATTATTATAAACGTATGCGTCTTTCTCTCTATACTTCTACTCATATACTTTGTGTGTTATTTAAAAAAACAACAACAACAGCGCGTGGGTGTTAATAATAAAATAAAAATCAAGTTTGTTTCCTTCCGCAAAGGAGAAAATTTGGGTAGATCAGCCGCTCTGCGGTTCTAATTAAAAAAAAATAATAGCTACAGTTATGTACACCGGTGGTTTAAATGTTTGTACACTTTAGGCAAAGAGAAATGGTAAATAGGACTAGCCAGATTTCCTGCGTGTTTGTTAAGTTGGCTTAGTTTGGGCTACAAGTTTTGCTTTCGTGTTTTTCCCCCCCAAGAAAAATAAAATTTGTCGTGTCTTGGTCAGCCAAGCACTCCCACTGCCAACCCTTGACTTTGCCAGGCTGTATTTGACACTCCAGTTGAATTCGATTTAGGATCTATTTTCTAGATCCCTTTAGGATCTAGAAAAGATGGGAAGGCGGAATGGGTCACGAAGCCACGATGCCATTGCTGAAAAGTTAAACGACGTGGGCATTCCTGGCCTCTCCGAAGGAGGAATCTTTCCCCAAAGCCCTAAAATCCGGAAACCATCCCTTTTCCTTAAGCGATACGGGCTGGATATGGATATGTGACCCCATCTTTTTTTTATCATTCTCTTGGCCAACTCTTTAATTTTAGAGTGCAATAGATAATTAGGGTGTTTTTTTTTTAAAAAAAGGTGGCAACAGGCTGGTTTGCAAACGCCACCGGGAGCAGACGGCCTGGGCCACCCCCAGATGCACCCTGGAACCCATGGTTCCCTGCTGGGTGAGCAGGCTTGTTCCTCCCAGCTGTCCCTTCTCCATCTGGTCAGCCTTTGGGGTCACCTCTTTATTTCCAAGGGATGGGCAAATGGCTGGTTGGGGTGGGGGGGTTAAAAAAAAAAAGAAGCCATTTTGGAGATGTTTTGCACACCAAGAAGCCTCCAGAGATAAGATGCCACTTTGCGCCGGGGCTGCTACCAACTCAAGTAATGGGGAGGGAGGGAGGGGGAGAATGTGAATGCTGGTTTTTTTGCCTTCCCTAATTTGCCCTCTCCCCAATTTTCTCCTCTCGGACAGGGGTGTGTGTGGCTTCCGAACAACGGACACCAGTCACCCCCAAAGCGGAGGCCTCCGGAGACAAGCCTGCATTCGCACTCTTTGGAGCTGGCCCTGGCGAAGGTGACTCAAGATGGAAGCCAGGGCTTTCTTGGAATCTGCATGGATCCACTCCCCACCGAACTTCCTTTCCCCCGGAGCAGAGATGAACGTATTTACAAGACATAGCAACTCTCTCCTCTCTCTCCTCTTCCAGCCAGGATCAAGGGTGTGGTTAGCTTTTTTCAACCTTGCTTCTTGACACTGTGTGTATTTGGTCCAAAGCGGGGTTTCCCGTGGTCCTTGGAACGGCGGGCTCCTTCCGTGTATTATCGATCGCGTACTATAATAAAAATGATGGGGATGGGAGGGGGGGGGAGAGACGTGGGTTGGGAGGGCAGGTGGGCCAAAGAGTATATCGGTATCTAGCTAGCTATATAATGACGCAGCAAACGGCGTCCAGGTTGACACTGCCAAGCAGTCGCAAGGATGGAAACGTCTGGAGCGTTGGGTAGGACATCCCCGCCCTTGGCCGCCCTGCTCCCAAGATGAGGAAAAAAGTCCTTGACGAACTCGGGCGTCTCTGGAGTTGGGAACACGGCCATAATTAAGTCTTCGCAGGGACACAGAACAAGGGGAGCGGAGGGGGGGCCCCCGCAATCTGGGATGGAGGCCCGGTTGGGAAGAGTTTGGTCCTTTGAGTCTCCGAAGGAAAAGCCGGTGGTGGACAGAGGCTGGTCCCACAAAGTTTGGTGGTTATAGCGGCGGTGGTGGGGTGTTGTGTGGTTTCTCTCCCCCGCCCCCCGTTTGGCTTCCTTGGTGGCAGAGACTGGCTGTCGGAGGACCCCTTCAGTAGGCCTGGCCTGTCTCGACGGGTAGGAGCCCCAGCACGGCTGAATGTTCCCCGAGTTTCATCCGGCGCTGTGTGGACAAGCTGACGTTCTTGGTCAGGTAGTCGACAGCAGCTGGCAGGGGCAAAGGAAAGGGAGAAAAAAAAAAGATAAATAAGCCGGTGCACAGGTGCCTTCCTGCTCCCCCCAGGTCCAGGGGTAGGCAGCCTTGGCTCTTTGGTGACTGGTGGACTTCAACTCCCAGAATTCCTGAGCCAGCCACGCTGAGGGGAAAGGGAGAAGTTTCTATGCTGAGCCATGCTGGCTGAGGAATTCTGGGAGTTGAAGTCCACCGGTCATGAAGGGAGCCATAGTTCCCCCATGCTGGCTGAGGAATTCTGGGAGTTGAAGTCCACCAGTCATGAAGGGGGCCATAGTTCCCCCATGCTGGCTGAGGAATTCTGGGAGTTGAAGTCCACCAGTCATGAAGGGGCCATAGTTCCCCCATGGTGGCTGAGGAATTCTGGGAGTTGAAGTCTGTGAGTCATGAAGGGACCATAGTTCCCCCATGCTGGCTGAGGAATTCTGGGAGTTGAAGTCCACCGGTCATGAAGGGAGCCATAGTTCCCCCATGCTGGCTCAGGAATTCTGGGAGTTGAAGTCCACCAGTCATGAAGGGCCCATAGTTCCCCCATGCTGGCTCAGGAATTCTGGGAGTTGAAGTCCACGAGTCATGAGGGGGCCATAGTTCCCCCATGGCTGGCTCAGGAATTCTGGCCGTTGAAGTCCACAAGCCATGAAGGGGGCCATAGTTCCCCCATGCTGGCTGAGGAATTCTGGGAGTTGAAGTCCACCGGTCATGAAGGGGCCAAAGCCAAATCCCTCTGGTGCAATTCCCCCATTGCAACATTTGCCATTGTGCACAGAGCTGCAGCAGGAGAGTGTCACCCCCAGATGCCTTCCCAGCTCAGGGGGGCGATTTCCCCCCTTTGCGAAATCGATCGTTACTGAATAATTCTGGGGAAATTCTGCAAAGGGAAGGGCAGGAATCAGCCATGTTTGGAAACCAGCTGGAAAGACGGGTAAAGACAGGGGATCCAGTTGGGGCAGGAGCGTCAGTTTCATTTCATTTTTTTATTGCATTCCCATTCTGCCCTACATCTATCTCCCTAAGCGAACGCGGGTGGATTACACCAACGGGTTGATCCGGCGCCCACAGATGCGGTTAGTGTGGATTAAAATTAAAATTAAAATCCCTTCCCTTTTCGCTCTGTAGAATGCCACATGAGGAGCCCCCATATTTTACATTTCTGATATAAAAGCCGGTGTTTTAATGGGCTGACGAGGGAGCAAGGCTGCTGATGAGTAAATTGGACAGAGAGCTTGCTTTTAAGCCGTAATAGAATTACTTAAATGAAACTTATTGTAGATGGGACTTGCTAGCTATAATCTGCTAGTGGAGAAAAAGATTTCAAAAGTTGAAATTCAGACTTCCATGTTATCTTTCAAATAGAGATTATAAGCAGTCTGATTCCAGCTTCCAATCCTTTTAGAACAGGGGTATCCACCCTTGGAGACTTTTAAGACTCTTGGACTTCAACTCCCAGAATTCCACAGCCAGCGGGGAGTTGAAGTCCACAAGTCTTAAAAGTCCCCAAGGGCGGACTCTTGTGCCTTAGAAGTTTCTTTTCATTTCCACCCTGCCCCCCGCCCCCAGATAAATATCGTAAGGGTGTTAGAAAAACCTGAATTAATTAAACATAAAAGAGATTTGGTAGC
>NC_139530.1:5648862-5671362 GCF_947247035.1 Vipera ursinii | reverse complement strand
CTAGCAAGGTAATCTAAAGAGTTAACATTTGAAACATATCTTCCCTTGCAGAAAAAAAGCTAACAGAGCGAGAGAGACCTTGTGGCTTAGAGGCAAATAACACTGCCTCATATGCAATCAGCCCATGGTTCGAATCTCAGAAGGGTATGGCTGGCTGATGACGACTAATGAGTCAGAAATGCATTTCAGTTTCCCTTTAATTCTTTGTTAGTAATTTACACAAATATAGGAATTGTCCGGTGTGACTACTGCCTGTTCGATAGCCTTCAAGATAGGCTGAAAACAGGAAATAAAGATTTGCCCCATGTTTGGGGCCTAGCAAGGTAATCTAAAGAGTTAACATTTGAAACATATCTTCCCTTGCAGAAAAAAAGCTAACAGAGCGAGAGAGACCTTGTGGCTTAGAGGCAAATAACACTGCCTCATATGCAATCAGCCCATGGTTCGAATCTCAGAAGGGTATGGCTGGCTGATGACGACTAATGAGTCAGAAATGCATTTCAGTTTCCCTTTAATTCTTTGTTAGTAATTTACACAAATATAGGAATTGTCCGGTGTGACTACTGCCTGTTCGATAGCCTTCAAGATAGGCTGAAAACAGGAAATAAAGATTTGCCCCATGTTTGGGGCCTAGCAAGGTAATCTAAAGAGTTAACATTTGAAACATATCTTCCCTTGCAGAAAAAAAGCTAACAGAGCGAGAGAGACCTTGTGGCTTAGAGGCAAATAACACTGCCTCATATGCAATCAGCCCATGGTTCGAATCTCAGAAGGGTATGGCTGGCTGATGACGACTAATGAGTCAGAAATGCATTTCAGTTTCCCTTTAATTCTTTGTTAGTAATTTACACATATATATGTATATATATATATATATATATATGTATATATATATATATATATGTATATATATATATATATATGTATATATATATATATATATATATATATATATATATATATATATATATATATATATATATATATATATATATATATATGTCAAATGCTTGTTAACTATTTTTAGATTACCTTGCTAGGCCCCAAACATGGGACAAATCTTTATTTCCTGTGTCAGCCTAACCTGAAGGCCATCGACAGGCAGTAGTCACACCGGTGACAGCTCATATTTGTGTAAATTTTTAAATTGCTATATATATATATATATATGCATTTCTTTTGCCTGGGCATCCGGGCACCCGACGGTGACACACACTGTTAGCTTCAGTCAAAAATTTTTTTTTGCATGTTCCCCACGCCCCCCCCCTTGCACACCCACCCACACCCACACCCCCGCCCGCAATTCTTCAGTCTCAAATTAGATTAATAAGAATTGCGCGGAAGGCCCCACTTGGTGCCAGCAAGTAAACAAATTTCAGCCGTCAGCGTCCTTGTCAGCAGCTTTCCCCAAAGGGGGGTGCCTTCCAAGCAAAAATTCTTATTAGACTTGTCACATCCATTAGGAATTTTTTTCACGCCTCGGCGTTCCATAACCGCCATCATTAGTGTAGCTTTTTGGCCTCTGGGACCAGCTAAATTCTCCAGACTGGCACTCGTCCTCGGTGAGTCAGGACCAAAGAGGTGGGCACAGCTTGGGCACAGGGCCAGGAACGAGGGTGGGCTTGGGATGTCATTAAAGAGATCAAAGATCTGACCAAAGAGAGAAGCAAACTGGAATTAAGGAGAAACTTCCTGACAGTCAGGACAATCATCAACCAGTGGAACAGCTTGCCACCAGAAATTGTGGGCGCTCCATCACTGGAGAATTTTAAAAAGAGGCTAGACAGTCACTTGTCTGAGATGGTATAGGCTCTCCTGCTTGAGTCGGGGGGGGGGGCTGGACTAGAAGACCTCCAAGGTCCCTTCCAGATTCTATTCTATTCTATTCTATTCTATTCTATTCTATTCTATTCTATTCTATTCTATTCTATTCTATTCTATTCTATTCTATTCTATTCTATTTCTATTTCTATTCTATTCTATTCTGCATTCCATATTCTATTCTATTCTATTCTATTCTATTCTATTCTATTCTATTCTATTCTATTCTATTCTATTCTATTCTATTCTATTCTATTCTATTCTATTCTGCATTCCATATTCTATTCTATTCTATTCTATTCTATTCTATTCTATTCTATTCTATTCTATTCTATTCTATTCTATTCTATTCTATTCTATTCTATTCTATTCTATTCTATTCTATTCTATTCTATTCTATTCTATTCTATTCTGCTTCAAGCCGCAGCCTGTCCTGTAGCCCTTTTAAGCCCCACACCCTGTCCCCCAGTGGCTACTGAGATACCAACTTAAAACTTTCTACCCATCCGCCAGTGGCAAAAGCGCTCCCCCCCGGGTTTAGATTGCACTTTGCACGTAGACAGAGAAGATACGCAAAGGGATAGGGTTGGGGGTCTACACCGCAGGGGACTTAGGGGAAAGAGGTAACATGAACTCGGGGCTGCTCTGTGGAGATAAATGTGATTTTAAAGAGGAGGAGGGGGGAGGAAGTCCCTTATTGGAGGTGAGTGATTCCTAAAGATTTGCGTAGTGGTTTGATTCTTCGCACAGCCCCAAAGGCACACAATTTCCTCCAACCGGGAAGTTTGCAGGTTGTCTGTACCCAAAGATCAGGGGAGACCCAAGCAGGGCTCTGAGGTGGCCTGTCTAGACGGGTTCAGCTCAGGCAACAAATGGGATGACCTCCCATTCTCCCTTTTCCTTCCTTCCTTCCTTCCCTTTTTTCCAGTCAGGATCGAACTGATGGCAGTTGGCAGAGTTAGCCTGCAATACTGCATTCTAATCACTATGCAATCATGGCTTCCTTCCTTCCTTCCTTCCTTCCTTCCTTCCTTCCTTCCTTCCTTCCTGGATCGAACTGATGGCAGTTGGCAGAGTTAGCCTGCAATACTGCATTCTAATCACTATGCAATCATGCCTTCCTTCCTTCCTTCCTTCCTTCCTTCCTTCCTTCCTTCCTTCTTCCATTTTTTTTCCTTTTCTCTCCACTCCTGTCCTTTTTTCTCTCTCTTTTCCTAACCCTACAATCCTCCCTTCTCTCTTTCCTCTCTTCTCCTCTCCCCTTCCCCCTTCCCCTCTTCCTTTAGAAATCGACGGGCCCATGGCTGGCGGACAAAAGGCTGAGCAGAGAAGGGCAGATCTTAAGTAAGTCCACCCGGCCAAAGTCCGCCTGCCTGCTGACTGAGGCTCGGGGAGGGGAGGGGGCTGCCTGCTCAGGACCCCCTTGGTGAGCCAGGGGGGGGGTGTCCCTCCGGCAGGGCATCGCAGCCGCTCCGGGTTCAAATCAGATTTTGCCAGCTGCCGCCTTGGCTAAATTCTTCTGCCAGCTTGGGAAAGGGGCGAGAGAGACCGGTTGCTTCCCCTTATCCAAAGATCTGCCCACCCCGGCCCCCACCTCTCCACATGCATTTCCTCATTTTTCTGGGGTTATTTTTTTTCCCCTCCTGCACAAACACCACACAACGTACATAACACAAAGACAGGCCCATCTACAAGGGGCGTCGAGTGTGTGTGTGTGGGGGGGGGAAAAACTAACGTCGGGCCCGGAGGGCATCTCTCTGCCCTGGAATTTGTTTAAGATTTTTATCACTTCCACCTGTGGCGGGGGTTTCACCACCAGAAGCGAGAGGAAGGTCGGAAAGGGGTGGGGGGTTATAGGCCAAACTTTGGGGAGGGGGTTTCTTTCCCCCCCCCCCCCCGCCAAGAGAAGGGGAGAAGAGGTGAGGGAGCGTTCATATCCTTGGCAGCCGTTTCTCATTTGGGGAAGGGAAGGGCGTTGAAAGGAAAAGGGAGATCCAGAGGTCAATTGGGGAGCCCTCGGGGGGGGAAGGGGAAAAGGGGGGGGGTCTGCCTCAAACACCACCAGGGCCCGAGGGATCTGGGGGACCCCGGGGTGGTTAAAAGGGGAGCCGAGCCACCCATCGCTGCAGAAGGGGCCTGGGGCACTCACACTCACTCCTGGGGGTCCTTGGGGGGGGGGTTCCCCCCACCTCAGAGCTTCAGAGCCCCTGAACGCAAGCCACAGGGTCTCCTCTTGGGAAGAAGAGGGGTGTGTGTGTATGTGTGTGTGTGTGTGTGTGTGTCCAATCTTTGTTTTTTGTTTTTTTCCTTGAAGATGTTTCGCTTCTCGCCCAAGGAGGCTTCTTCAGTTCTGAATGAATCCGTGCCGCCATTCAGTCCGAACGAGAGGAAGCCCCTGGGATACGAAAGCGAAAGGTCTTCAAGGAAAACCCAAAGTCCGGTTGCCTTCTGAAAAAGCACCTTTGGGACCACCAGGGCCTTGGATCGGGGGGGGGGGTGTGTGTGTCTTCAAACGTGGCCCTTTGACGACTTGTGGACTTCGACTCCCAGAATTCCTCAGCCAGCCTCCATTTGGTTTGTTAGATTTAAGACTGGGGTCTCCCAACTTGGCCCTTTGACGACTTGTGGACTTCGACTCCCAGAATTCCTCAGCCAGCCTCCATTTGGTTTGTTAGATTTAAGACTGGGGTCTCCCAACTTGGCCCTTTGACGACTTGTGGACTTCGACTCCCAGAATTCCTCAGCCAACCTCCATTTTGTTTGTTAGATTTAAGACTGGGGTCTTCCAACCTGGCCCTTTGACGACTTGTGGACTTCGACTCCCAGAATTCCTCAGCCAACCTCCATTTTGTTTGTTAGATTTAAGACTGGGGTCTTCCAACTTGGCCCTTTGACGACTTGTGGACTTCAACTCCCAGAATTCCTCAGCCAACCTCCATTTTGTTTGTTAGATTTAAGACAGGGGTCTTCCAACTTGGCCCTTTGACGACTTGTGGACTTCGACTCCCGGAATTCCTCAGCCAACGTCCATTTTGTTTGTTAGATTTAAGACAGGGGTCTTCCAATGTGGCCCATTGACGACTTGTGGACTTCAACTCCCAGAATTCCTCAACCAGGTACGTTGGCTGAGGAATTCTGGGAGTTGAAGTCCACCAAAGGGCCAAGTTTGAAGACCCCTTGACCTGGGTGAATGAGAATCTCCATAGATACTGGGGGGGAGGGGTGAAAGGCATCTCCCCCTCCCCAATTCAGGCAAGGCCAGAGGGTCCCACTCACCCACAGGGCTGGGATTTGGGGGCGCTGGTTGGCACGAGAGACCCGCCTCGGACGCCCCGAAGCCCAGCGGCAGACCCCCACCCCACCCTTGGCATTTCTGTGCAGCCCCTCCCCTCCCACTCCTGGGATTAAAGCCGCCAGGTATTCCCTCTTTCCCCGTGAGCCGAAGACGGACTGATACTCACTCTGGCCGTACTGACCGTACTGGTAGCCGGCCACGGGGTCCACGCTGTAGCCCGTGGTGGTGTAGGTGGGGGGGCAGTAGGCCTGGGAGGTGGGCAGGCTGTCCACGGACTTGATGGAGTCGCTGCGCTGGCTGCAGCTGGCCGAGATGGCGTTGGCGCTCTCCAGGCTGCCGTGCAGGGGGGAGAGTGAGAAGTCGGCCTGGGACTGGGGGGCCACTCCGCTGGGGTTGCTCAGGATGCTCATCACCTGTGGGGGGGGGTAGAGGGAGGGCAGAAGGGTGAGTGCCGGTGGGGAGGGGCAGACGATGGCCATCACGGATCCCCCAACGAGACAAGCTGAAGCCCAGGTGGACACGAAGAACCTGGTGAATGGCAGCCTGAAGAGGAACAGCGGTCGTTCCAATCCTCCCTCCCCTCTTTGCCCATCCGTCCATCCTTCCCCTTCCCCTCCCTTGATCATTTCACCACTTATCCGCCTTCCCTTCCGTCCTCTTTCACTGTCTTCCTCCTTGGCATTTCCCTCCTCCTCTCCATTCTTCCCACTTTCCCTTCTCTTGCTTCCCTTCCCACAGCTCTCCCCTCTTCCCTCCAACTTTCCTTCCTTCTTCCCATTACCCGTCCCTCCCATTCTCTCCTTCCTTCCTTCCTTTCCCTATCCTTCCCTTTGCCCTTCTTTCCACCTCTCCTCCCCTACTCCAACTCCTTCCCCATTCAACCCCTCCCCCTCCCCATCCAACTCCTTCCCCATTGAACCCCTTCCCCATTCGACCCCTTCCCCTATCCAACTCAAACACACACCCTCCATATACAACTCCTCCCCCTTCCCTCCCCTCTCCAGCCAACTCCTTCCCCGTTCAACCCCTTCCCCCTCCCCATCCAACTACTTTCCCATTCAACCCCTTCCCCCCTCCCCTATCCAACTCCTTCCCCGTTCAACCCCTTCCCCCTCCCCATCCAACTACTTTCCCATTCAACCCCTTCCCCCCTCCCCTATCCAACTCCTTCCCCGTTCAACCTCTTCCCCCTCCCCATCCAACTACTTTCCCATTCAACCCCTTCCCCCCTCCCCTATCCAACTCCTTCCCCGTTCAACCTCTTCTCCCTCCCCATCCAACTACTTTCCCATTCAACCCCTTCCCCCCTCCCCTATCCAACTCCTTCCCCGTTCAACCCCTTCCCCCTCCCCATCCAACTACTTTCCCATTCAACCCCTTCCCCCCTCCCCTATCCAACTCCTTCCCCATTCAACCCCTTCCCCCTCCCCTATCCAACTCCTTCCCCATTCAACCTCTTCCCCTCCCCTATCCAACTCCTTCCCCATTCAACCTCTTCCCCTCCCCTATCCAACTCCTTCCCCATTCAACCCCTTCCCCTTCCATCCAACTCCTTCCCCATTTAACCTCTTCCCCCCTCCCCATCCAACTACTTTCCCATTCAACCTTTTCCTCTCCCCTATCCAACTCCTTCCCCATTCAACCCCTTCCCCCTCCCCTATCAATTCATCCCCATTCAACCCCTTCCCCCTCCCCTATCCAACTCCTTCCCCATTGAACCCCTTCCCCTCCCCTATCAATTCCATCCCCATTCAACCCGTTCTCCCTCCCCATCCAACTTCCCCATTCAACCCCCTCCCCCTCCCCTATCCTTACTCAAACACACCCTCGCAATTCCTTTCCCCTCCCCTATCCTACTCACACACCATTCTGTCAACTTCCTCCTCCTCCCCATCCTACTCACCCTCCCCATTAAACTCCTTCCCATTCCCTCCTCTATCTGACTCATACCCTCCCCATCCAACTCCTTTCCCCTTCAACTCCTTCCCCCTCCCCATTCAACTCCTTCCCCCTTTCCCTGTCCAACTCCTTTCCTCTTCAACTTCCCCTCCCCTATCCAATGCCTTTCCCTCCCCTATCCTACTCAAACACCCTTTCCCATTCAACTCTTTCCCCCTCTCCTATTCAACTCCTTCCCCACTCTACTCCTTCCCCATCCCCTCTTAATCAAAACACTCCCTCTCCATACAACATGTCTTCCACCTTCCCTAACGCACTTCCTTACAATCTTTGTCCACTCCATTTCCCTACACAATAACCCATTTCCCATCCCCCCAAACACCACTCCAAAACCTTCTACATACTCCCTAACCCATACACTACAGCCTTACCAATCCCATTGTTCCTAACACCTTCCCTCCCTTCCCCTGCTTAAGGCTGTCTCCACCCCTTGTCCTCAACCTATCCTTCCCCATTCCTAAATCCTTCCCCCATCAACTCTGCCCCCTAAACATGGCCTCTCCCTGCCCTGCCCGTCTCCCCATGGTTTCTCCTTGCTTTTCCTGTCTCCCCATAGCCTATCTCTTCCTTGCCTGTTTCCCTGCCCTTCCGTCTCCCCTTGGCCTCTCCCTAGTTTGCCCGTCTCCCCTTAGCCTCTCCTTGGCCTATCTCCACCCTGCCCGTCTCCCCTTGGCCTATCTCCGCCCTGCCTGTCTCCCCTTGGCCTCTCCCTGCACTGCCCGTCTCCCCTTGGCCTCTCCCTGCCCTGCCCGTCTCTCCTTGGCCTGCCCGTCTCCCCTTGGCCTCTCCCTGCCCTGCCCGACTCCCCTTGGCCTATCTCCACCCTGCCCATCTCCCCTTGGCCTTTCCCAGCTTTGGCCCTCCCCATGGCCTCTCCCTGCCCTTCCCGTCGCCCCTTGGCCTCTCCTTGCCCTGCCCGTCTCTCCTTGGCCTCTCCCTGCCCTTCCTGTCTCCCCTTGCCCTATCTCCACCCTGCCCGTCTCCCCTTGGCCTCTCCTTGGCCTGCCGTCTCACCTTGGCCTCTCCCTGCACTGCCCGTCTCTCCTTGGCCTATTTCCGTCCTGCCTTTCTCCCCTTGGCCTCTCCCTGGCCTCTCCATCTCCCCTTAGCCTCTCCTTGGCCTATCTCCACCCTGCCAATTTCCCCTTGGCCTATCTCCACCCTGCCCATCTCCCCTTGGCCTTTCCCAGCTTTGCCCCTCCCCATGGCCTCTCCCTGCCCTGCCTGTCGCCCCTTGACCTATCCTTGCTCTGCCCGTCTCTCCTTGGCCTATCTCCGCCCTGCCTGTCTCCCCTGGGCCTCCCCTTGCCCTTCCTGTCTCCCCTTGCCCTATCTCCGCCCTTCCCATCTCCCCTTGGCCTCCCCTTGCCCTTCCCGTCTCTCCTTCGCCTATCTCCACCCTGCCCGACTCTCCTTGGCCTATCTCTGCCCTTCCTGTCTTCCCTGGGCCTCTCCCTGCCCTTCCCGTCTCCCCTTGGCCTCTCCTTGGCCTATCTCTGCCCTTCCTGTCTCCCCTTGCCCTATCTCCGCCCTGCTCGTCTCCCCTTGGCTTCTCCTTGGTCTGCTGTCTCCCCTTGGCCTCTCCCTGCCCTGCCCGTCTTCCCTTGGCCTCCCCTTGCCCTTCCCGTCTCCCCTTGGCCTATCTCCGTCCTGCCTGTCTCCCCTTGGCCTCTCCCTGCCCTTCCCATCTCCCCTTGGCCTCCCCTTGCCCTTCCCGTCTCCCCTTGGCCTCTCCCTGCCCTTCCCATCTCCCCTTGGCCTCCCCTTGCCCTTCCCGTCTCCCCTTGGCCTCCCCTTGCCCTATCTCCGCCCTGCCCGTCTCCCCTTGGCCTCCCCCTGCCCTTCCCATCTCCCCTTGGCCTCCCCTTGCCCTTCCCGTCTCCCCTTGGCCTATCTCCACCCTGCCCGTCTCCCCTTGGCCTCTCCCTGCACTGCCCGTCTCCCCTTGGCCTCTCCTTGGCTTGCCTGTCTTCCCTTGCCCTATCTCCACCCTGCCCGTCTCCCCTTCGCCTCTCCCTGCCCTGCCCGTCTCCCCTTGGCCTATCTCCGCCCTGCCTGTCTCCCCTTGGCCTCTCCCTGCCCTGCCCGTCTCTCCTTGGCCTAGCTCCATCCTGCCTGTCTCCCCTTGGCCTCTCCCTGCCATTCCCATCTCCCCTTGGCCTCCCCTTGCCCTTCCCATCTCCCCTTGGCCTCCCCTTGCCCTTCCCATCTCCCCTTGGCCTCCCCTTGCCCATCCCGTCTCCCCTTGGCCTCTCCCTGCCCTGCCAATCTCCCCTTGGCCTCTCCCTGCCCTTCCCATCTCCCCTTGGCCTCCCCTTGCCCTATCTCCGCCCTGCCCGTCTCCCCTTGGCCTCTCCTTGGCTTGCCTGTCTCCCCTTGGCATATCTCCGCCCTGCCTGTCTCCCCTTGGCCTCTCCCTGCCCTGCCCGTCTCTCCTTGGCCTATCTCCATCCTGCCTGTCTGCCCTTGGCCTCCCTTTGCCCTTCCCGATTTCCCTTGGCCTCCCCTTGCCCTGTCCGTCTCCCCTTGGCCTCTCCCTGCCCTTCCCATCTCCCCTTGGCCTCCCCTTGCCCTTCCCGTCTCCCCTTGGCCTATCTCCGCCCTGCCCGTCTCCCCTTGGCCTCTCCCTGCCCTGCCCATCTCCCCTTGGCCTCCTCTTGCCCTTCCCGTCTCCCCTTGCCCTATCTCCACCCTGCCCGTCTCCCCTTGGCCTCTCCCTGCCCTTCCCATCTCCCCTTGGCCTCCCCTTGGCCTATCTCCGCCCTGCCCGTCTCCCCTTGGCCTCTCCTTGGCTTGCCTGTCTCTGCTTGGCCTATGTCTGGACTGCCTGTCTCCCCTTGGACTCTCTCCGCTCTGCCCCTCTCCCCTTGGCCTCTCCCTGCCCCGCCCATCTCCCCTTGGCCTCTCTCTGCCCTGCCCTTGGCCTCTGTCTGCCCTCCCTGTCTCCCCTTGGCCTCTCCCTGCTTTGCCTGTGTCCCCTTGGCCTCTCCTTGGCCTGCTCGTCTCTCCTTGGCCTATGTCTGGCCTACCCATCTCCCCTTGGCTTCTCCTTGCCCTGCCCGTCTCCCCATGGCCTCTCCGCCCTGCCCTTGGCCTCTGTCTGCCCTCCCTGTCTCCCCTTGGCCGCTCCCTGCTTTACCTGTGTCCCCTTGGCCTCTCCTTGGCCTGCCCATCTCCCCATGGCCTCTCCGCCCTGCCCTTGGCCTCTGTCTGCTCTCCCTGTCTCCCCTTGGCCGCTCCCTGCTTTACCTGTGTCCCCTTGGCCTCTCCTTGGCCTGCCCATCTCTCCTTGGCCTATTTCTGGCCTGCCCGTCTCCCCTTGGCCTCTCTCCGCTCTGCCTATCTCCCCTTGGCCTCTCCCTGCTTTGCCCGTCTCCCCTTGGCCTTTCCCAGCTTTGCCCTTCCCCATGGCCTCTCTCCACCCTGCCTTTCTCCCCTTGGCCTCTCCTTGCCTTGCCCGTCTCCCTGCCCTGCCCTGCCCGTCTCTCCTTGGCCTATCTCCGCCCTACCCGTCTCCCCTTGGCCTCTCCTTGCCCTGTCCGTCTCCCCTTGGCCTCTCCTTGCCTTGCCCGTCTCCCCTTGGCCTGTCCTTGCCCTGGCCATCTCCCCATGGCCTATGTCCTTGCCCTGCCCGTCTCCCCTTGGCCTCTCCTTCGCCTATCTCTGCCCTGCCCGTCTCCCCTTGGCCTCTCCTTGGCCTATCTCCGCCCTGCCCGTCTCCCCTTGGCCTATCTCCGCCCTGCCCGTCTCCCCTTGGCCTCTCCTTGCACTGCCCGTCTCCCCTTGGCCGCTCCCTGCTTTACCTGTGTCCCCTTGGCCTCTCCTTGGCCTGCCCATCTCTCCTT
Organism: Vipera ursinii; assembly: GCF_947247035.1. NCBI lineage: Eukaryota > Metazoa > Chordata > Lepidosauria > Squamata > Viperidae > Vipera > Vipera ursinii. The sequence continues at coordinate 5,660,442 of NC_139530.1, read as the reverse complement.
GGCCTATTTCTGGCCTGCCCGTCTCCCCTTGGCCTCTCTCCGCTCTGCCTATCTCCCCTTGGCCTCTCCCTGCTTTGCCCGTCTCCCCTTGGCCTTTCCCAGCTTTGCCCTTCCCCATGGCCTCTCTCCACCCTGCCTTTCTCCCCTTGGCCTCTCCTTGCCTTGCCCGTCTCCCTGCCCTGCCCTGCCCGTCTCTCCTTGGCCTATCTCCGCCCTACCCGTCTCCCCTTGGCCTCTCCTTGCCCTGTCCGTCTCCCCTTGGCCTCTCCTTGCCTTGCCCGTCTCCCCTTGGCCTGTCCTTGCCCTGCCCATCTCCCCATGGCCTATGTCCTTGCCCTGCCCGTCTCCCCTTGGCCTCTCCTTCGCCTATCTCTGCCCTGCCCGTCTCCCCTTGGCCTCTCCTTGGCCTATCTCCGCCCTGCCCGTCTCCCCTTGGCCTATCTCCGCCCTGCCCGTCTCCCCTTGGCCTCTCCTTGCCCTGCCCGTCTCTCCTTGGCCTATCTCCGCCCTGCCCATCTCCCCTTGGCCTATCTCCGCCCTGCCCGTCTCTCCTTGGCCTATCTCCGCCCTGCCCGTCTCTCCTAGGCCTATCTCCGCCCTGCCCGTCTCCCCTTGGCCTATCTCTGCCCTGCCCGTCTCCCCTTGGCCTCTCCTTGCCCTGCCCGTCTCTCCTTGGCCTATATCCGCCCTGCCCGTCTCCCCTTGGCCTATCTCCGCCCTGCCCGTCTCCCCTTGGCCTCTCCTTGGCCTATCTCCGCCCTGCCCATCTCCCCTTGGCCTCTCTCCGCCCTGCCTTTCTCCCCTTGGCCTCTCCCTGCCCTGCCCGTCTCCCCTTGGCCTCTCCTTGCCTTGCCCATCTCCCCTTGGCTTATGTCCGCCCTGCCCGTCTCTCCTTGGCCTATATCTGCCCTGCCCGTCTCTCCTTGGCCTATCTCCGCCCTGCCCGTCTCCCCTTGGCCTATCTCCGCCCTGCCCTTCTCCCCTTGGCCTCCCCTTGGCCTATCTACATCCTGCCTGTCTCCCCTTGGACTCTCCCTGCCATTCCCATCTACCCTTTGCCTCCCCTTGCCCTTCCCGTCTTCCCTTGGCCTCTCCCTGCCCTGCCCATCTCTCCTTGGCCTATCTCCGCCCTGCCCGTCTCCCCTTGGCCTATCTCCGCCCTGCCCGTCTCCCCTTGGCCTAACTCCGCCCTGCCCGTCTCCTCTTGGCCTCTCCCTGCACTGCCAGTCTCCCCTTGGCCTCTCCTTGCCCTGCCCGTCTCCCCTTGGCCTAACTCCGCCCTGCCCGTCTCCCCTTGGCCTCTCCCTGCACTGCCAGTCTCCCCTTGGCCTCCCCTTGCCCTTCCCGTCTCCCCTTGTCCTATCTCCACCCTGCCCTTCTCCCCTTGGCCTCCCCTTGCCCTATCTCCGCCCTGCCCGTCTCCCCTTGGCCTCTCCCTGCCCTGCCCATCTCCCCTTGGCCTCCCCTTGCCCTTCCCATCTCCCCTTGCCCTATCTCCACCCTGCCCTTCTCCCCTTGGCCTCTCCTTGGCTTGCCTGTCTCCCCTTGCCCTATCTCCACCCTGCCCATCTCCCCTTGCCCTATCTCCACCCTGCCTGTCTCCCCTTGGCCTCTCCTTGGCTTGCCTGTCTCTGCTTGGCCTATGTCTGGTCTGCCTGTCTCCCCTTGGCCTCTCTCCGCTCTGCCCCTCTCCCCTTTGCCTCTCCCTGCCCTGCCTGTCTCCCCTTGTCCTCTCCTTGCCCTGCCCGTCTCCCCTTGTCCTCTCCTTCCCCTGCCCGTCTCCCTTTGGACTCTCCTTGTCATGCCCGTCTCCCCATGGCCTCTCTCCCCCCTGCCTGTCTCCCCATGGCCTCTCTCCGCCCTGCCTTTCTCCCCTTGGCCTTTCCCAGGTTTGCCCGTCTCCCCTTGGCCTATCTCTGCCCTGCCCATCTCCCCTTTGCCTCTCCCTGCCCTGCCCGTCTCTCCTTGGCCTCTCCCTGCCCTGCCCGTCTCCGCCTGGCCTCCCCTTGTCCTTCCTGTCTCCCCTTGGCCTCTCCTTCCCCTGCCCGTCTCACTTTGGACTCTCCTTGCCCTGCCCGTCTCCCCTTGGCCTCTCCCTGCCTTTTTGGTCTTTCTCTCCTTCCTGGAAAGCACACAACCTCCCCCACCTACCTTGAGAGGTGTCCAGGATGGTCATGAGCTTCTTTCCAAGCAGGAAATGAATCCCCTATTTCACCCAGGCCAAATGAATGCAGCCCCCCCCTGCCCCCTGCCTGGTGAGAATATTTTGTGCCTTTAATTTTGTTTTCAGCCATCCTCCCTCCTGCCCAAGTGTGCGGAACCCCCTGTTTTGTCTTCCTCTGTCCAAACAGAATTATGTCGTACATTTTGCAGGTCTAAAATGAAAAGCACACCTTGTAGTTTATTTCACACTGGGATGCTGGGCCTCAATATCAGTATAAGGACAAAGGTGGAATATCCATTGGCCTCATGATCGGGACTTCCTTCCTTCCTTCCTTCCTTCCTTCCTTCCTTCCTTCCTTCCTTCCTTCCTTCCTTCCTCCCTCCCTCCCTCCCTCCCTCCCTCCCCCCCCCTTCCACCACAAGCTGTGTTGTTATTTGGGAGTTAACATCTCCGTCTGCAACAACTGTGTAAGAGAAGGGCTGGCACAGCCAAGGGAGGGGTGAAAAGAGGGATCAGCCTGGAATCGTTACGTAGTCACAAAGGGATTCAGTCCAACTCCTTAAGTAACACCAGCTGCCTGCCATTAGTGCAGGTTCGAGTCCCACCAGGCTCAAGGTTGACTCAGCCTTCCATCCTTCCCAGGTAGGTAAAATGAGGACCCAGATTGTTGGGGGCAATAAGCTGACTTTGTAATAATGCCGCTTGGGGGTGTGTGAAAAAGCCCTAATAAGCAGGCATATACATAGAATGAAGGCTACTGCTAAGTTTGTAAGCCGCCCTGAGTCTTCAGAGAAGGGCGGGATATAAATGGAATAAAAATAAAATAAAATAAAATAAAATAAAATAAAATAAAATAAAATAAACTCCCCTTTAGTGCCATTGACTCCTATTTAACTCTCACCAAGAGCTGGCTCTTCCTTGAGAAGATTCCTACGTATCAGCTTTTGGTAATAAATCAGTCAAACGAAAGCTTCACGGGTGGAGCTGGTCTATTCTGCCTGACAAGTTCCCATAATCCCCAGCCCCTGCAGCTGGAGAGGGAGGAAGCCAGGCTCACCAGTCTGAGCGCACCTCAACCCAGTTGAGCTGCACTGGTTTCGTGGCCACTCAGAAACCCCCCCTTTTTTTTTTTGACCTTGCTTGTCTATTTTTTTACTCTGAGGGGAGGGCAGGACCGTGGCTAACCCAAAAATCAATACTCCCACCGTATCCAATGGGTATTAGAATTTAATAGCATTATTATTATTATTATTATTGTTATCAGGAGCAAAATCTCACCTTCAGACCATCTGCAGGACTGCAGCCTTCTCCCCCTTCCTGACCCCCCCTTCCCCGTCCCTTTTCTTCCCCTTGCATTGCCCTCCAGCCCCCCACCCCACCCCACCCCACCCCAATTTAGGCTCAGCGGGCAGCTCAAACAGACGTAGTAGCACTTTGCAAGTTGACAGAGGCAGAGAAGACACAATCCGAGTTGCCTTTTTTTTTTTTTTTTTTGGAGAGGGTTGGGGGAGAGGAGGGACCTCCAGAAAGTTCCGGAATCCCTTCGCTCACCTGCTCCGGTTTACCATTTACGTAAAGACCAGCCCTGCTGGGTTGGACAAAGCAGGCCTCTGCACGTGCTCAGGAATCTTAAACCTACGGGTGCTAAAGAAGCTTGATTGAATTTGAATCTCCGGACCCGAGACGGGCAGCTGATACGTGAGAATCTTCATTCTAGGTCCTTTTCTGATTATTTGCCACCCACCCACCCCGCACCGGGCTTCTCCACTCCTCTCCTATTTCTACAGACCCCCACCCTCAAAACACAACACACACACACACACCATTGTGTTTCTCCCTGCAGGATTTCATCACCCCCACTGTCCCTCACTTTAAAGGAAGTGGCACTTCTCCTCATTCTGTCTTCCTTTCTTTTTTTTTTTTAAATGTAATTAATTCTCTCCGTTTCTGAGCAGGCCCCGAGGGCGTCTCGCTGTGGAGATACAAGCCGAAAATGTGCATCCTTTACGATAAACGGAGTCGGCTTTGGCACACGCCACGCGCGGCGAACAGAGGGAAATCGCGGCCGTCGTCTCCGGTTTTATCGGAGGTGGCGAGTCGGTGACGGGAGAGGGGGATGGCGGGCTGCAGAATTGGGGTCCCCGGGGTGAGGGAGGAGTGGGGTGCCAGATTTGGGTGTGGAAAATCCGAATTCTGATCCTAGGGCTGGGCATCTCATGGCAGGCTCCGAATTTGCAAGGAAACGGCGAGGTCACCTTGCCGTCTCTTGCTTCCCTCTGGGAGGTCAGATTCGCTTCCCAGGATCCTTAGGAGATCCTGGGAAGCCACATCCCGCACTCTGGAAGGGATCCCCTCGGCAAAGGAGGATTCTTGGTCCCCGGTTCCCCTACTTTTTTTGACCGTAAGCAAGAAAAGCAGGCAGGTGATCCGCCCCAGCGCTGCAGGAAAAGAGGACGGTGGCTGGCTGAACGGAATATTTCCCTGCCTGCAAAGCTCAGTCGGATTTCGGCTGTAAAGGGTCAATCCGTCCGAGCTCTTTGCCAACTTTGGCAGAATCGCTTGACAAAAGCAGAGATCTTGGTGTCATTAGAGGGAGATTTTCTCTCGCGCTTCCGCCTCTGTCCCCTAATCCCCGCCGCGGATTGCGGGGATAGTTACCCAAGTTCCAATTTAATATTTCCATCTCTTGACTTTATCCCTCTCTCTGCAGAGCTAAGTAAATGCGTGCACACACACACACACACCTCACCCAATCCTCCTTCACGCTAACACCCTCTGCCTAATCGATGGGGATCAATAACAGAGGCGATCTGGATGGCACACACAGAGGAGAGAGATCTTATTTCTAGGCCATTCAATTAGGGAGGAAAGTTTCGTTCTGTTCCGAGGAGGCCGACTCACGCAACTTTAAAAGACGGTGGCCAGACATCGGACTGTCAAAGGCCGCCATTTCTAGAAAGCATCTCTAAATACGGGCGATAGAAAATCTCCCCAAATTTCCCCCTCCTCGGGGTGGGTGGGTGGGGAATACGGGGGCAGAGTTGTTACTGCAAGCCTGGCCAGCTTCTTCATGCTCCATGGAGCAGATATTATTAATACCACTTTACAAGGCCTTGGTAAGGCCACACTTGGAATCCTGCATCCAGTTTTGGTCACCACGATGTAAAAAAAAGATGTTGAGACTCCGGAAAGAGTGCAGAGAAGAGCAACAAAGAGGATTAGGGGGCTGGAGGCTAAAATATATAAGGAACGGTTGCTAGAATTGGGGATGTCTAGTTTAATGAAGAGGAGGGCAAGGGGGACATGATAGCAGTGTTGCAATATCTCAGGGGCTGCCCCAAAGAAGAGGGAGTCAAGCTAGTCTCCAAAGCGCCCGAAGGCAGGACAAGAAGCAACGGATGGAAACTCATCAAGGAGAGAAGCAACCTAGAACTAAGGAGAAACTTCCTGACAGTCAGAACAACTATCCAGTGGAACTACCTGCCTCCAGAAGCGGTGAATGCTCCCACACCGGAAGTTTTTAAGAAGAGACTGGACAGCCATTTGCCTGAAATGGTATAGGGTTTCCTGCCTGAGCAGGGGGTTGGACTAGATGACCTCCAAGGTCCCTTTCCAACTTTACTATTATGATTATGATGATGATCTGGTGGGTCCCCGGCCCACTTGTCCATCCGAATGGACCAAGGCTTTCTTATTTCCCCGAATCAAGCCTTGGTATAACGTATAACATTTCATTAAGAGGCGCCGGAAGACAGGTCTAGCAAGGAGGCACGGATGAGGACGCCGTAATTCTTAATATACTCCGAACGTCCGACCGCTAAGGCAGCTGCCTGCCCACCTCAAAGGGAAGAAGGAAAGGATGGACTTTTAAAACGCGATCTGTCGTGGGGAGATCTAGAGGGGAAAAAATGTCTGAAAAACAGAATTTTCTTATCAACAGTGCAATTTTTGGGGTGAGTGTATGTGTGTGTGTTTATTTTCGGAGGGGAGAAGATAAAAAACGCTTGTTACAGCGTTCCGATCCACGCTTGGGAGAAAAATCCAGACTCCTGGGAGGAGGAGCGAAGGCGCAGCTGCCCACAAAACCTCACACGCTCTTCTTCGTCTTTGTGCCCGAAAAGAGGGGCGATGTGTCTGGAGGTCACCCCGCCCTCCGCCTCGTCCTCGTCCGATAAACGCGGATCGAGGCCTCCTTGCCTATCGCAGACCCCTGCAGGCTCCAGTAATGGAGTGCCGCTTGCTGCTTCATTGCTTCCAAACAAGATTTCACGAGATCCTTTGAGGTTTCTCCCCCCACCACCCTCCCGAAGCCCCCTCTGCTTTACTTCCCCCCCCCCTGTTTCCCGCGACAGCCGCAAGGAGTCACAACAACGGTGAAAACGGACCTGACAGTACAAAGAATGGCGCATATCCCAGCCTGGGGCTAGGTTGTTTAGTGCACTGATAGTCTCTTGCGCAGCCCCCCCACCACCACCAATCCTCTCTCTTCCCCTCCCCACCTTTGGATGAAGCAAGCTTTGCAATCAGTTAAAAGTCCAGCTTAACGGACGGGCAGGAAGAGACACCCATTAAGTCAAGCCGGTGCCTCGGGGGGGGTAGGCTTCATCAGGATATCGAGAAAGAGAGAAAGATTGAAAAAGAGGAGATTGAAAAAATAAATAAAATACCCCCAAAGCCCCCGCGATAAAGTTCACCAAAGATGTTGCCAGCCGCTCGGATGCCAAATCCAATGCCGTTAATAAGGCCGGCTGGCAAACAAATGAAAAGAGGGGGAGAAAATTGCTAAGCACATTGATTTGCGCTTTAAATTGTAAGCCGCCCTGAGTCTTCGGAGAAGGGCGGGATATAAATGGGATTAAAAAATAAATAAAAAATAAAAAAATAAATTCAGCACTCATTCCACACTGCTGCTTCTCCCTCCCTCTGCTTTTGGAGAAAATAGGCTTCCTCCTCCTCCTCCTCCTCCTCCTCCTCCTCCTCCTCCTCCTCCTCCTCCTCTTCCATGGCAGCCCCACCATCCTCGTCTCAGCTACAGCCACAATGTTGTGGTTGTGCAACGCTTTCTCTTGTTCGGAAGCTGGAAGTGGAAAAAATAAAAATAAAAAAAATCCCCTGCCTTGGTTATCCAGCCAGGCTGTGGTGATGCCTGCTGCAAAACTCAAAAAAAATAAAAATAAATAAATAAAAAAAAAAAGTAAAAATAAAAATCAGTTTTTCGGGCCAGAGCCAAACAAAACCTCTTTTTTAAAGTCTATAGAAGAATGGACTTTAAAAGTTTCCAATCTGGCGGAAATGGCAAAGATTTCAGCGTATTTGAAAGACCAGTCGCAACCAGAGATATATTGTGGAGTGGCGAAGATGGATTGATTACATCCAGAATAAATATGGGACTAAAAAGTTTCACCTAGCATTTGAATAAGTATTGGATTTATGTGATATATAAACTGCTTGTAGTTATTTTATTAAGAGTTAAAGTGCGATAGAATTTAATATTTTATTGTCGTTTGCATATTGTAGATTATGTTTGTTTGTATTTTTATACCTTGTATTTAGCTCTGGGAAGTGGGGGGGGTGTGGGGGAGGGGAGGGAAGAGTTGGGGAGGTTTGGGGAGAGGGGAGGGGGTTGGGAGGGGTTTTGCTTTTTAAAAAATGTACTGTAAAACTTTTCAATTAAAAAAAAACCTCTTCTGATTGGGACAGTGCGAATAACAGCTTAGGCGGGCTTGCAAAACTCTTTAGCGGGCATTTATTTATTTTTTATTTCGTGAACGGTTTACCCGGCTTGCCCTCTCTCCAATTCCTGGGTCTCTGGAATACCAATTCTTGACGGGGAAAAGAGTTGGAAGGAACAGCAAAAAAAATTAAAATTAAAATTAAAATTAAAAAAATGCTGGCGTCTGGAAATTCGGACTCCTGGGGGCGATTGACAACGGTTTGCGAATGTTTGCAACAAGCTGGTTGGGAGGGAAAGGTGGCTTTGCGATCAGCACCTCGGAGAGCACCCACGGCGACACAATCCGAGATCAGCCCTGGGTTTAATGTTTGCTTGATTTCCTCCTATTCCCGAATCAAGGCGCCTTGGCTTTACGAGAGGCCTCCGTGCTCATTTTTCCTCCTAACGCTGAATATATTAACTATGCAAGCCTTTTGCAAGCAATCCACCCCCCCTTTCTATGCCTATAACTTGCTTTTCTCCCAGGCCTGCAGCTCCTGAAATAAACTACAATTCCCAGCTGTCTCAGCCAACTCAGCTAAGAGGGAGGATTCTGGGAATTTTTAATTCAAGTCACCTCTAAGTGAGGACGCCGTTTTCTATATCCCTGCTTTTCTGGATGGTTCGTGTTTTAACGCTTCCCGGAGTTCAGAGCTGCGTTGTTGTTGTTGTTGTTTTTCCCAGAACGTTGCCCTGTTTTTAAAAATAATAAGTGGCCATCTCTTTCTTCCCCCTAAAGTCTTGCGATCCACCAACTGGAAGTGCAGAAGCCGCAGAGACAAAGAAAGGTCTTAATCTTAATCAAAGAATTAATCTTAATTTTCACGTCCTTGAATTTTTTTTCCCCCCCGAGGGCCTTTCAAACTCTCAAAAGAATTTTTTTTTTTTTAAAAAAAGTGAACTTGCAGCCAGCTGGCTAGTGACACCAACAGCCAGGAAACAGACATTCAGGAGGCTGCAGAATTGCCCTCCAAAAATTATCTTTGCTGCTATGTGGTCACCAGGAATCGAGGGCTGGAAGTAACCTAGGTGTTTCCACCGAAAAGCTTTTTTTTTTTTTTCCACCGCTGCCCAAGAAATGCTTTGAGCTTGGAAAAAGCAACTTAAAAAGTTTCTCTGACATGTGGACCAAATTCCGCTCAATTTGGCAAGCCTGGGAAAATAACCCTATTTCTTTTCTTTTTTTTTTTTGCTTGCCTTGATGAAAAAACAAACAATCTGTTTATTACAGATTGTGATACTAAAGAAATTAACTCGAGGTTGAATTTGATAACAGCTGCGAGGTTATTGGTAGGGCAATATTGCTAAGCACATTGGTTTGTGCTTTAAATTGTAAGCCGCCCTGAGTCTTCGGAGAAGGGCGGGATATAAATGGGATTAAAAAAAATAATAAAATATTGGAAGAAGGACTGCCTGCCTACTATAGAGGAGTGGATGCTTAAAGTGTCAAATTTAGTAGAAATGGCCAAGATTTCTGCTTACTTGAAGGATCCATTCACAAGAAAGATACATTTCAGTTTGGAGAAGATGGATAGATTATATTCAGAGAAAATATGGGACGGAAAAGTTCCATTTAGCTTATGAGTAAATTTTAGATGGTTATAATTTAAAATTTCTTTTATAAGTTGGATATTTTTAGAGTGTTTGTAATCATGTTATAGGCGGGTGAAAGTGTATTATGTATCTGGTTATTTATATAGTTGATCAATGTTAGTTAGATTATGATTATTATATATTTGTAACCCTGTAATCAGCTTTGGGAAGTGGGGGAGGGGGAGGGGGGTTTAGGGGTGGGGGTTGGGGATGGGATAATATTGTAATTTTTATAAAACTCTTTAATAATAAAAAAACAACAAACAAACCCCCAAAACCCAACAACTTTGCTTACTTTCTTTAAAGACAGGCTAGCGAAAACCGGTGGTGGCCGAGAGAGGCTGGATTATAACTTCCTGAAAAAAACGATAAAACATTTCGGGGTTGGCCAGGCTGCGCCTCCAAGTCTCGTTCGGCTGCGAGATGAACGTCGGGAATATGAGGAAGGCTCGGCGGAGGAAAAAGGAAGAAGGAGGCGAGGGGCCGATCACTGGGAGACAGAACTATTTAGAGATAATGATTGCATAAATTTAATTAATGCTTTTTCATGCCGCAAAAGGGCTATTTTGTAATTAATGTATCTCGCTGCACTAAGGATGGGAGATCAAATCTCCTCTTCCTAGCCTCCCCCCCCCCCGCACCCCAATCCTTCCTCCGTCCATCCTGTCTTCTTCGCATGTAATGAAAGACAGAAAGCAGATGACAGAAACAATTTATCAACGGGTCCGAGTGTCAAATCCCTAATTGGGAGCACCAGGTTACCAAGAGGAGGAGGAGGAGGAGGAGGAGGAGGAGGAGGAGGAGGAGGAGGAGAAGGCGGGGTGGGATTTGGGATCTTGGGCTGGGGTGAAGCGGGAGTATTGCTCGTTAATTGACAGGGATTAGGCGACGGATCAGCGCCGAAAGCCACGCCTGTTGCTACGTGCCGCTTCTTTCCCCCCTAACCTCCCCCCATTTTAATCGTCTCTGCTATGACTTCTTGACACTGACCGGACTCTGCGACGACGGCTGGAGAATAAGTCTCCAAGACCTATTCGACACACTTTTGGCCAAACTTTCGAAGGGGCAAAAAAACAACAACGGACGGGTGCAGAAGGTCAAACAAAGCGAGAGTTTGTAACTTCTCCAAAGAAGGCTCTTTGTAGGCCAGGAGCGGTCTCCGAACGTGGCCACTTGCAAGACTTGGGGACTTCCAACGCCCAGAATTCCATCGCTGGGTTGAGGAATTCTGGGAGTCGAAGTCCACAAGTCTTCAAGTGGCCAAGTTTGGACACACACACACAGACCAGGTGTAGGCTTTCATGGCTGGTGTAGCAGGCCACCTGGCCTCTAAAGATGTCAGCCACGGTTGACGTCAAGATATCTCTTGTGGAGAGGGAAGTCGGCCAAACCCTGAAACTCAACACTGCCCAGCTCTTACTAACCACGCTAAGCCTGAAATTGAGGCCTGGTTGACGGTAGTTCATCGTGGTTTGCTCGCCGGAATGGTGGTGTGGATGGATGTCCACCAGGCCTGTCTTTCAAGGAAAGGACACTTCTGGATTCTCCATTCCATGCCCTAGAGGAGCCGAGGGGGATGTTCTCTCCCGTGCCTAGGATGATGTTATGAAAGCCACCATCACCCCGCCCACCCTACTCAAGGAGGGGGAACCACCCCAGGCTTGGAAGGGAGGGAGGGAGGGAGGAAGGAAGATCTTAGAGCACCCCCTTTCTGTAAGCCAAAGTCGGTGTCCCCACAATAAAAGGGGAAGATTAAAGAGCACACGACTGTCCCTGCAAGGGCATTACGAAAATCTTCCATGCGGTTAGTAAGGGCCGCCGATGCTGTGGTCAAAATCATGCTGTCAACAGACGGGTACGGATAGGCAGGGTTTAAGGGGAGGGGGGGAGAAGGAAGGAAGGATGCAGAAAATGGGGAGGGGGTGGGTGGAGAAGCTCAGCCAGGGAAGGAAAGGTGCTCAAGTGTTTAATCTGCACCATCCTCCCCTTTTTTTTTGCTTCCCCACCCCCCCCTTTTCACTTATGCCAATTAAGGGTCTCCATCACGCTAGTCCTTCACACAAGAGGCCTGTGCGGAAGACACCTTTTCAAAATGTCGCACTGGCAAACT
>NC_139530.1:5623846-5648662 GCF_947247035.1 Vipera ursinii | reverse complement strand
GAAAGTTGGAGAACGTCAACTGTTAAGATGGGTATCTTCAGCTCCAACCCATCTCCTTCGGCCCCCTCACTTAAGTGGGGGGCGGGGAGGTGAGGGGGTGGGGTGGGGGGGCTTGCCTTCACGCAATGAATTTCATCCCAGAGCCCACAACAGCCCTTCCGCTTCTGGGTTCACCCGTCAAAGGAGAATCTGGAAGTCTCTCCCAAAAAAGTTGACTTGGCCCAACTCAACCAACTTCAAGTATGGATGGGATGAAAGACATGCCTTGAGGGCAGGTCTCCTTCTTCTGCACCACAACAGGGCGGTCTCCCGTTCAAAGGCCAGAAACTAGTCAAGGCAACTGACCCACTTCTGCTGGAAACCTGGTTTCATTTCCCTCCAGAAAGGGGCATGTCAAGGAAGTGGCCGACCAGTCCAGGTTCCGTAACCAGGATGGTAGCTATGGGAACCGTCTTCCAGGGTACCAGATTCCCCAAGACGATGTCAAATTAGTTGGGTTAAAGACTTGCACAAAGTCTTCCGTAGGGTTGCCAAGGATGAAAATTCATACCTTCGACCCCTTGAGCCAAAGATCATGTTTTTTTTCATCAAACCAATTAAATGGGGAGGGGAGAGGAGGGGAGCATGGGAGATGTTGTAGATTTCTCTCTCTAGAAGATCAGCCAGGTGTGGCTCCAAAGCTCTTACTTTTTGTAGGTAGGAAGGCCACTTAAGGTGACCTCCATCCCTCTGTTTCCATGGTTTCCACACCTCTTCCCTTTCTAGGAGAACCACAGATGAAATCCACCTCTACCAACCTCTAGGAGATGTCCTCTAGGTTTTTGGCTCACCTGGGAGGAAAGAAGACCTCTTTCCCGTGGCTTCCTTGACAACGGATGGAACAGAGATGGATTCTCAGCATCATCTCAGCACCCTCCATCTTGGATGTTGGCCAGACAAGACCTAGTGAAGGTTGGAAGCTTCAAGAAATGGAAGGTCCCGGTTAGTCTTCTCCGGGCAGGGAAGGTGGCTGCTCTTTTTCCCAACACTGCACGCAAAACTGTCCGAGTCCTCTCAGATCTATCTGATGGTCTCCTGACATGAGTCTCATCAGCAGGAGATGGTGTTTCAATGGTGAGCATACTTTCCTTCCTCCTTTGAACCTTCTACCATCAACCAACTTCTACCATCTCCTTCAAAGGCTCACCGGAGGTGTCCTCTGCCAACTGGAACCTGTCCTTTTGCAATCGGAGATCCCAGTGGCAGTGATTGTTGTTGTTGTTGTTGTTAGTTGCGAAGTTGTGTCCGACCCATCGCGACCCCATGGACAACGTTCCTCCAGGCCTTCCTGTCCTCTACCATCTTCTGGAGTCCATTTAAGCTCACGCCTCCTGCTTCAGTGACTCCATCCAGCCACCTCATTCTCCATCGTCCCCTTCTTCTCTTGCCCTCCACCTTTCCAGCATTGGGCTCTTCTCCAGTGAGTCCTTCCTTCTCATTAGGTGGCCAAAGTATTTGAGTTTTTCAACTTCAGGATCTGGCCTTCTAAAGAGCAGTCAGGTTGATCTCCTCTAGGACTGACCGGTTTGATCGCCTTGCAGTCCAAGGGACTCGCAGGAGTCTTCTCCAGCACCAGAGTTCAAAGGCCTCAATTCTTTGGCGCTCGGCCTTTCTTACGGCCCAACTTTCACTGCCATACATTGCAACTGGGAAGACCGTAGCCTTGACTATACGCACTTTTGTTGACAGGGTGATGTCTCTGCTTTTAAGTATGCTGTCTAGATTTGCCATGGCTTTCCTCCCAGGAGCAAGCGTCTTTTAATTTCTTGGCTGCAGTCCCCGTCTGCGGTGATCTTGGAGCCCAGGAAAATAAAATCTGTCACTACCTCCATTTCTTCCCCATCTATTTGCCAGGAATTGAGAGGGCCGGATGCCACGATCTTGGTTTTCTTATGTTTAGTTTCAACCCAAGTTTTGCACTCTCCTTCTTCACTCGCAACAAGAGACTCTTCAGTTCCTCTTCACTTTCTGCCATTAGAGTGGTATCATCTGCATATCTTAGGTTGTGGCCACTCCATTGATTGGGGTGAAAAGTCCAACCCCCCAAAAGTGGCAATAAGGGTGGTAAAATAGACTGCACTCATAGGATGACCCACTTAACAATTGGTTCCCAATCATGGTCATAAGTCAAGGACCATCTCTAATTCGAACTTGGCTCAGACGGCTGTCTCTTTTAAGGATTGGCACCTAACCTTGCACTTTACAGGGACTTTGATTGAGGGCTGTCTCCTCTGAAGTGGACAATTGTAATACCACCCTCCGGCCAGGGTAGTGCTAAGTGCCAGCACGTATCGGCTTTCTCTTCACCCTTGTCCTCAGTGGTAATCTCTAGGCAAGCTGGACGACAAATCCATCTTTCCCAAGCGGCACATTTTCCCACTTCTGGGTGTTTCATCTGAAAAAAAAGGAGGAAGATGAAGACAAAGGCAGTTATTTTATGCAGTGCCCTAACCCAAGAAACAACAAAAACTAACTCCAGATTTGGATCTCGCAGGTATATTCAAAACACGATTTCGGGAACCTTTGTAGTCCACACGAATGCATTTTATTCGATAAAATAGGCTCTTTTTCTGGTTATAGAGGAATTCCCCCCATCAATTTAAATATCAATGCTTTATTTCTCTTTTAGATTTTATTCACCTGAACTCAGTTCTCAGTTTTATTTTATTTTAGGGATTTTTTTTTGTTTGAGAGGGGATGCTTTCATTCCTTCACTGTGGGAAATGAAATTAATTCTCTTTCGGGAAATTCAGGGAGAACAAAAAAAAAAAAAAAAACTGCACAACAGCATTTTTTTTGCCTGCACCTCGTCTGCTCCATCACTGTCTTATTATACACTTCACTCTCTTGTGTCTTCAGAGGACACACACACACACCCCAGTCCCCCTTCATTTTAGGCTAGAGACCGCTTTCATCTCTCCTAAACAGCAAAGGAATGGGAAAGGAAAAATGACGACCATATAATGCATTTTAAGAAGGGCCTTCCCCATTAGGGACTAGAATCATGAGAAGTCACTTTCGGCTGGTGCACAAAGCAAACAGAGCCAGCTCAAGACTGATTTTCCCCTTCCTCAATTCACAAGCCTGTACAACAAAGGCAAGCAGGGTGATAGGCACAACTGCAGTTCCATTTAGCAACCGATTTACTTAATGACCAAGTTCTCCATACCAACTGCGGTCGCTCTGCATGGAATACCTGTAGGGGTTTCCCACCCCCACCCCCTTCTAATCTAGAGTTTGCTTAGATGCATTCAAATATTCCAGAGTGGTCTATTGGTATTCTTGTTTCCTGTTTTATTTTCCTAATGGGGAATTGAAACAGAAGTGGAAAATCCAGCTGTTTTTTTCCCAATCCAGCTGTTTCCCCCCCCCTTTCAAATTGGAAAAGTGAGGCTCTGTAATGAATGGGAATAATAATAATAATAATAATAATAATAATAATAATAATAATAATAATAACAACAACAACAACAACAATAGTAATAATATAAAGTTGGAAGGGACCTTGGAGGTCATCTAGTCCAACCCCCTGCTCAGGCAGGAAACCCTATACCATTTCAGGCAAATGGCTGTCCAGTCTCTTCTTAAAAACCTCCAGTGTTGGAGCATTCACCACCTCTGGAGGCAGGTTGTTCCACTGGTTAATTGTGATGATGATGATGTTGGAAGGGACCTTGGAGGTCATCTAGTCCAACCCCCTGCTCAGGCAGGAAACCCTATACCATTTCAGACAAATGGCTGTCCAGTCCTCTTCTTAAAAACCTCCAGTGTTGGAGCATTCACCACCTCTGGAGGCAGGTTGTTCCACTGGTTAATTGTGATGATGATGATGTTGGAAGGGACCTTGGAGGTCATCTAGTCCAACCCCTGCTCAGGCTGGAAACCCTATACCATTTCAGACAAATGGCTGTCCAGTCTCTTCTTAAAAACCTCCAGTGTTGGAGCATTCACCACCTCTGGAGGCAGGTTGTTCCACTGGTTAATTGTGATGATGATGATGTTGGAAGGGACCTTGGAGGTCATCTAGTCCAACCCCCTGCTCAGGCTGGAAACCCTATATCATTTCAGACAAATGGCTGTCCAGTCTCTTCTTAAAAACCTCCAGCGTTCTTCCTCTGAAGGTCTCTTCAAGCCGGGAAAATGGGATCAAAAGCAAGCCGAACTTGGGTTAGCCCTAACGCCTGAGGGGCAGCTGTTTTTTCAAAGTGTCCTACCTCGAAGCGTCGTCGCGTCGCCACCAGCGAACGCCTTCCCCTCCCTTCCTGGCAACCATCCGGCTTTTCCAGCCGTGCTTCAAGGCCCTTTTTCCCCAGCTGCAAGGCTGGGGAGTGAAGGCTGCTCTCAAAGCAAGAACAGTTTGCGGAGGAATTGAATTTCAAAATTCTCCAAGCAAAGGGAACAGCCACATCCGTGCTGACAGTGAAAAGTCACATTCGGAAAGTCAGCCAAATTCTCTCCCCCCCCCAATCGGGGAGCCGGGGCCTTCCAGAGGTTTCTTGAACTACAACTCCCATCATCCTTTGAGGTTTAGAAGCCAGCCGGGGCTGGCGGTCTGAGATGACTATCTGGCTGTTGCTCCACATCTCTCCAGGTCTCCGGAGTGAAGTCAAGGCAGGGGGAAGCAAAGTTTCCCATCGGTTGGATTTATTTTCCCACCCACCCAATTGCTCCGCTGGGAATGCCTCTCCTGTAAATTACTCTCTTGAAAACAAACTCGCCCGAATCCTCCTCTCTGACAGAGATTTAGCTCAAAACGTCCTGTTTTGCAACAAACACACACGCACACGCACACACTACTGAAGACTCTTTTTAAAATCTGTTTCTGATACTTAGGAGCCCCAGTGCCAGGAAATCCTTGCTCCGTGTTCTTTCTTTCTTCTTTCATCTATCCATCCATCCATCTTCTCTGCCTGCCTGCCTTTCTCTTCTTTCTTTCTTTCTTTCTTCTTTCTTTCTTTCTTTCTTTCTTTCTTTCTTTCTTTCTTTCTATCTATCTATCTCTATCCATTTATCATCTATATCTATCTGTCTGTCTATCCTCTATCATCTCCATCTATCATCTATATCTATTTATCTATCCATCCATCTATATCATCTATCTATCTATCTATCTATCTATCTATCTATCTATCTATCTATCTATCTATCTATTTTCTACCTTTCTTTCCTTTCATCCCCAAATCCATCCCATCATTTCTGCCTTTCTTTCTTTCCTTTCATCCATCCATCCATCCATCCATCCATCATCCATCTATTCTGCCTGCCTGCCTTTTTTCTTTCTTTCATCTATCTATATCTCTTTTCTGCTTTTTCTTTCATCTATCTTTTGTCTGCCTTTTCTTTCTTTTCTTTATTCTTTTCTTTTGTCTGTCTGTCTGTCTGTCTGTCTGTCTGTCTGTCTATCTATCTATCTATCTATCTATCTATCTATCTATCTATCTTTCTTTCTGCCTCCCTTTCTTTCTTTCTTTCTTTCTTTCTTTCTTTCTTTCTTTCTTTCTTTCTTTCTTTCTTCCTTCCTTCTTTCTTTTTCTTCCCTCCCTCCCTCCCCCTTCCTTTTTCTTTTTCAATAAATAGTACACAAGTTGCCAACTGACGCTGAACCCTTTTGCTGCAATATCCCTTTATTAAAAAACAAAAACCAAATGCCGAATGTGTTCTGACACCATGCTTAAGGTTCTGCAGGTCAGCATTAGGCTTTGATGACGGGGGGTCGGAAATTTGAGGGAGGGGGAGAAAGAAAGCAATGGAGATCTACCACAATCTGTTGCCGTGCAACGAGATCAGACTCCGATCATTTTTTCGGGGGTGGGGGGAGAGAGAAATATTTCGCATTTTTCTTCAACTCTGAAAAGAACAGAAGTTTATTTATTTATTTATTTTATTGCATTTATATACCGCCCTTTCCCTGAGGACTCAGGGCGGTTTACAGGGAGTTAAAAATCAACCATACAAAAGTTAAAACCCAATTTAAAAAATATTAAATCAACCCTGTACTATTAAAAACCCCAATTAAAATGAATGAAGTTGAGGAGAGAGAGCTAAAACCTGTTACCTTCCATCTACCTTAAAACATCCATTTTTAGTGGGGTGTGTGTGTGTGTGTGTGTGTGTGTGTCCCAAAGTTACGCATGACACAGGATTGCCCACACTTGGTGAGCTTCTGAATCTCTTCCCCCGCCTAGAAATGATACCTAAATATCCAAAAAGGAAAAAAAAATGTGTTCTGCCTGTCTCAATGTCCATGCGATGCTTTTAACCAAAAGCTGTCAGTCACACGAGCAGGTTCACAGAATAACAGAGTCAGAAGGGACCTTGGAGGTCATCTAGTCCAACCCCCTGCTCAGGCAGGAAATGCTATAACATTTCAGATATGTGGCTGGCCAGTCTCTTCTTAAAAACTTCCAGTGTTGGAGCATTCACCACTTCTGGAGGCAGGTTGTTCCACTGGTTAATTGATCCAACTGTCAGGAAATTTCTCCTTAGTTCTAGGTTGCTTCTCTCCTTGAGGAGTTTCCATCCGTTGCTTCTTCTCCTGCCTTCGAGTGCTTTGGAGAATAGCTTGACTCCCTCTTCTTTGGGGCAGCCCCTGAGATACTGGAAGGCTGCCATCATGTCTCCCCCTGGTCCTTCTCTTCCTTAAACTGGACCTCCCCAACTCCTGCAATTATTCTCCATAAGTTTTAGCCTCCAGTCCCCTGATCCTCTTTGTTGCTCTTCTCTGCACTCTTTCTGGAGTCTCGACATGTGAGATGGTTCGTTAAGGTGCTTCCAAGTAAAAAGGCAGCACGCAGGGATGCAATCAGTCAAAGCTTTATTTAACGATAAAGTAAATAGAAAGAGTTCCCTGGCATGGAGGCATCCATGCCTGGGTTGTGCTCATGGATCATTCCCACAAGAGAGCAAGCAAGCAGACAACAAGAGAGAGCGGCCCCTGAGCAGAGGTTTTTACGGGGGTCCTCAGCCCCTCCCTTACCAATTAACTCGCTCCAATGGGGCTGCAGGGGCCGGGGACCCCTGACCCACCAGTGGGAGCAAAGATGGCAAAGATCTGATGACCTTTTTTGGGGAACTGCCATGGCTGGCACAAAAACATCTAACACAACATCTTTTCTTATACGGTACGTGGGTGTGTGCTGTCGCCAAAGGGGGACACAGAGGCACATCCCCTTCTCTTTTTCTCCTCCTTCCCTGGCTGAGAGTGAGTGTGGGGGGGGAAAGACCCCCACCCCCCAGCCCATCTCGAGAGGACCCCATAGGGAGAACTTCCAATTTCAGGGCCCCGCTTCTTCGCTTCTACCAATCTAATTGAGGAACCCAAGGAGGTTCCCAATTTAATTCTTTTTTTTCCCACCCCAAAGACACTAATTAAGGCGGACCAGCCCAGGTCCTCATTTTCTGTTCATCCTGGATTATGACTTTTCCTCCCCACCCTGCTTTCAGGCACACCTATCTTATACCCCTCCACTTCGAACCTCCAGCTGTTCGAGTCTCCCCTGAATAACAATAGAAGGGCAATTGACTTCCCAGAGACTTTGCCTGCCCCACCATTTCCAGCCCAGCCTTCCCTTTGAAGACCAGCAGAGGGGAAAAAAAAAATAGCGGATAAACGAGAGAGGGTTTTAATCAACACCCTGAAAATCTGGTCCCTTTATGTCCAGGGATAATTAAATTTGAAACCGCCAGATTATCCGTTTCCTGGGCACCGTAATTTGGAAACGACTGTCCTCGGATAATATTTCTGTTCATCCACCCCCCACCCCACCCCCAAGGCTTCAATTTGCCCATCCGTCCTTGCTTCGCAGACCCCAAAGTTGAAAAATAAGGAATTTGCAGAGTTGAAAAATAAGGAATTATTCCCAGATCAAGTCAGCTGGTTTGGGGAGATGCAGCTTCTCAGTGGTTTGAAAAGTCCCCTTTCCTTAATTGACCATGATGAATTCGTAAGATCTCTTCTTTTCGGAGAAATCTTAAAATTCTTCCCGTTCGGTTCATGGAGATGTTTTGTACCCTTCGGTTACTTCTCGCACAAGTAGCCAAGGTAAATTCATCTGCATCAGTCAAAACTCCCAAAGGAGACTATGACTGGACTGCCATTTGTCTGGAATGGCCTGGGGGTGTCCTGCTTGGACTAGATGACCTCCAATGCCCCTTCCAGTTCTGTTAATCCTTCTCAGCATGGAAAAAGTTAAACCACCATTTTAGCCAGCCAGGAGAAACAAATCTGTTTTATGGTGGAACACAGGAAGATCTAAATTTTGAAGGACACCTAAAACTCTCCAAGCTGTATAAGTCTAAGATGGACAGTTTAGACTTGCAATCTGATATTTCATTTCATTCCTGTCAAATTTCATTTCCTGCCTGAGCAGGGGGTAGGATTAGATGACCTCCAAGGTCCCTTCCTATTATTATTACTATTACCAGTGCTTTTTTTGTAAAAGAAAAAGGTGCCGGTACTCACACATGTCATACAAACCACCTTGCCTACCCTACAAGGTTCCATCCAAAAAAGGTGCCGGAACTCCGTTCTGAGCGTTCTATGACACAAAAGCCCTGATTATTACTATTATTATTATTAATTAGACGTGAACCTCAGTCAACTGAACACTCAAATTGTCTGGCACTAATGGTTGACACGGGTTGCTGCCAGAATCCTAGGTATCAACCAGGTATCTCCTTAAAATGTAAGATGTTCCGAGTAGCGCCGTTTTTTTGTAGCATTGCTGGAGTTATTGCAGGAAGCTGCAGTTTCTTGATGTATTTTGCAAAGTTTCTGGACGTAGTTCCCAGTGCCCCGATGACAGTGGGTGTCACTGTTACACGTTTCGTCCATAATCGCGCAGTTTCGATGGCCAGGTTGCGGTATTTCGTAATTTTTCCTAGTTCTTTTTTTCCCCCAACTCTGGTATCTCCTGGTACGGCGATATCAATCAGCTGTACGCTTCGGTTCTCTACGACTGTGATATCTGGCGTGTTGTGTTCCAAATGGCGATCTGTCTGTATTCAAAAGTTCCACAAAATCTTCACCCTCTCATTCTCGACAACTTTTTCCCACCCTATGTTCCCACGACTTTTTGGACACAGGCAAGTCGTATTTTTTACACAATCCCCAGTGGAGGGGGTAGGACTAGATGACCTCCAAGGTCCCTTCCAACTACTACTACTACTACTAAAAGGTAAAGGTTCCTCCGCACATGCGTGCTAGTCGTTTCCGACTCTAGGGGCCGGAGTTCATCTCTGTTTCAAAGCCGAAGAGCCAATGCTTGTCCGAGGACGTCTCCGTGGTCACGTGGCCGGCATGACTAGACGCCAAAGGCACACGGAACGCTGTTCCCTTCCCACCGGAGCGGTCCCTGTTTTTCTACTTGCATTTTTACGTGCTTTCGAACTGCTAGGTTGGCAGAAGCTGGGACGCGTAACAGGCGCTCACTCTGCTACACAGCACTCGGGATTCGACCTGCCAAACTGCCGACCTTCTGATTGACAGGCTCAGCGTCCTAACCCACTGAGCCACCGCGTCCCTACTACTACTACTACTACTACTACTAAAAAACATAAATACCAGGGCAAGACCCCCATACGAAGGGTGCCAAAGGTGATGTTCACCCATCTCTTGCAAACGGGCATCACAAAATAAAAAGGATAGAAAGTAGGAAAAATTAAAGGTTTTTAGGTTTAACACGCAGGCAAGCCGCTTCCTAAAGGGAGGTGCTGCCCCCCAGTGGCCAAAGAGTGAAAACATTGTTCTCAAAGGATGGAGATTTTGATGGTCCTCCTTGTTGGAGAACTATCTCCAGGCACCCGAGGGACCCCCCCACCCTCAGGAAATCTTCAATCTCCATTTCTTGATCAGAAATGGAAATTGCAAGGAAGACGATTCGTGACAGACCTAAGAGCTGTTGGTTACAAGGTCCTTCATGAACTGGGTGGTTCTTCACGAAACAAGAGACTGGAGAAGCTGAATATCCCAAAGATGGCTTTTTTCCCCCACGAGGCCACTGCACTTTCTTGTTTTCGCCTTGAAGGCGTTTCGCTTCTCCTCCAAGAAGCTTCCTCAGCTCTGACTGGAGGGTGGGGAAGGGAAAGATTTATACTCCTTGCAGAGAGCTGGTCACTTGCCTCCTTTTAGAGAGTCGTTGAGGCCACTTGGGAGATTTACCCGTGTCCTCAGGGACACCTGAGCGGTGCAAACGGGCCTGGAGCCTCCTTGGCTGCTGGATGTTTTTCCGCCCTGGGTCCCATCCCGGCTGAAGACGGGCGCCAAGGCTGTTGGAGATGAGTCTGTGTTGTCTGCATCTCCAACCGAAGCACAAAATGGTTCCTGGAGTCGGCCATGTCGTCTGGAAATCCGTTCGCGCGAAGGGCGTTCCTCCCAAAGTGCACGGGTCAATGTCTGTGGAGAGTCTCCGTCATCCAGGCCGTGGTTGTCGCAAAGGCGCTTTTTTTTTTCCTTTCAGGAAACGTCTTTGAAGACGTTTCGCTTCTCCTCCAAGAAGCTTTTTCGGCTCTGATCGGATGGCGGTGGTGGTGGGGAACGGGAGGACTGAGAATCTGCAGAGGCATCCCCCTCCCCGTGGATTCGTCCTGTGATGTAACAGCCCCGTTGGGCCATAAATTGGGGGTTTCCTTCCTTCCCACCCCATTTTTCGCTGCAACCGGCGCTTCTTCTGAGAAGAATTGGGAATTAAACACAGTCTCTCAAAACTGTCCAAGATGATAACTCAGCCAGACTGGCAGGAACAGGTGCGGCCATGTTGAAGGGGCCCCTTGACTCAATGTTTTATGGGGCTTTTTTCCCACAGCGGGGGGGGGGGGGGCTTGCTCACCAGCGGAGAGACAGAGAAATCTCAGATAATCCTTCCAGCTCCCCTCCAAGAGGCAAGGCTAACAAAAGTTTAATTCGAAAGGATCCAGTGGAGTTACAGAGATGGCAGCCCCCACCCCAAGGGCTAGGGCGGTGCCGCCTTAAAAGAGGGCTTCGAGCACAAACAACATAAATAATCCCCCTTTTTAAAGGAGCCTTCGTAAACAGCAGCCTGCACGGCGATTTTTCAAATTACTGTGATTTTTCCCCCGAAAGTTGTCTGCCCTCCAGCAATGGCCTCTCCTGACCCTTTGCAACACATTCCAGCCCACGCCCATACAAGGTGTGCAAAAGGTTTTCCTTCCCTTAGGAAGCTGAGAAACTGCATGCTTGTGGTTTCCTCTGAAGCTAAATCAATTTTTATTGCCCTGGAATCTTTAAATCAACTTTTATTGCTCTGGAAATCCTTTTTTTAAACCAACTCCGAAATTCACCAGTGGTTCTTCGCCGCCCTCTAGTGGTGTAGGAACGGAAGCGCACCCCTTCCCCCCCCCCATCCTTGCCCTCCTGGTTAAATTTAATGGCCATAATGCGAAGAATTGGCGGGTTACTTCCCATTTATTTTCTGAATTCTTTCCGCTGTCATTTTCCCAGACGTTGGGCTGGCACCCCCCCCCATCCAGAACTTACAGGCGGATAATGGAAAGCCATCTTTTAAAAACTTGCTTCGCTTTGATTCTCCATCAGCCAGAAACTGACAATCTTCCGAATTTCGTGGCAAAGGAAATTGCCAACACCATCCCAGGGAATGGCAGGAGAGGAAAGAGAGGAAAGAGATATTTTTCAATATTTTTTTTAGATATTTAGGTATTTTTTTTCTAGCTGGTAAGATAAGTTCTGGCGCGCAAAGGCCAGTTTGCAAAGCTTGTGGTGGGGCTCTTAACCCACGTTGGGCAGCAAATAGAATTGGATGCCGGTGGAAGATAAGATAAAGATAAGAAGATAAGAAGATAAGATGATGATAAGATAAGATAAGATAAGATAAGATAAGATAAGATAAGATAGGATAAATCTTTATTGTCGTTTTTTTACTGTGGGCATGACGGCACACATCAAAAATGAAATTCAGTTGCCCGCTCTCAAAGTAAAACACATACATGACACACACCTACAACATACTACAGAAAACATATGTATAGACCCACAACCCTGCCTATAAAGGTAAAGGTAAAGGTTCCCACGCACATGCGTGCTAGTCGTTTTCCAACACTAGGGGCCGGTGCTCATCTCCGTTTCAATGCCGAAGAGCCGGCACTTGTCCGAGGACGTCTCTGTGGTCACGTGGCCGGCTGTTGTGATTCAGCGTCAGCCTGTGGTTTCGGCAGCTGAGTCAGACACTTCTGATGAGGAGGAGGAGGAGGGGTTTGGAGAGCTTTTTGTTGCAGAGGAAGGTTCTGATGCACTGCAGAGCTCTCAGCCAGGCCCCTCCCGTCTTGTTCCTCCTCAGACCCATCTGTGTGAGCCTGAAAGATTGGAAGAAGACAATCCACAGCCGGCTCTCTTCAGGGACGCTCGAAGCAGGAGGCAGACTAGCAGAGGTGAACAAAGAAAAGCAATGAGGCACCTCGGGAGAAGGCAAAGAGAAGCCACGCCGTGAGACTGCTGTTTAAAAGGGGAATGTGTTGGAGATGCTGGTTGCTGAAGGCAACCATTTGAAGAGCTTCTGATATAGTCTCGGTCTGTATTTGTTTAACTCTGTTTTGAACTGTTTCGTTTAGTTTTTGCAAATAAATTTGGTTGGCTTAATTCCAGCCTATTGAATATAAAAAAGGGGTTGTCCCTGACATTCCAACAGGGCCGGTTGTAGGCTGGAACAGAACACTGGCATGACTAGATGCCAAAGGCGCATGGAAGGCTGTTACCTTCCCACCGTAGTGGTCCCTATTTTTCTACTTGCATTTTTTATGTGCTTTCGAACTGCTAGGTTGGCAGAAGCTGGGACGAGTAACAGGCGCTCACTCTGCTACGCGGCACTCGGGATTCGACCCGCCCAACTGCCGACCTTCTGATCGACAAGCTCAGCGCCCTAACCCACTGAGCCACATAACAAATAAATATTAAATACTGTCCATCTTGAATGCATAACAGAAGGAGGAAGGCTGAGAGTTCACAAGGTTAATGCTGCATGGAATGAAACTATGGCTGAATCTGGATGTTCCACTACGGGTATCACGAAGCCGCCTCCTCCCAGAAGGGAACAAGGAAAACAGGTTGTGAAGAGGGTGTGTTGTGTCCCAGATAATCTTACGGACCCTGTTCAAACAACCCTTCTGTGCTACGTCCTGGATGGGAGGGAGAAAACTGCCAATGATCTTTTCTGCTGTCCTCACCACTCTCTACCCCGCCTTCCTGTCTGAAGCAGGGATGCTTCCAAACCAGACTGTGGTGCCATATGACAGTATCCTCCCAATCGTCCCTTTGTAGAAAGTGGTGAGGACAGGGGAAGGAAGATGTGCTTTTCTCATGCGATGCAGAAAATGCAGGCGCTGCTGCACCCGCTACACCAGTGTCCTGCTGTTGAGCGACCAAGCCAGCCTACTCGTTAGCTGCAGCCTATGAACTGTGGTTTTCTCTGGCCAGCTTTATCAGGAAATGTGATTTTGGCCTTTTATCTTTCTCTCTCTCTCACCCCACATGCCCTGACTGGGCTTTAAGCGATGGTCACAAGATGGTAATTAAATTTCATCCTCTCTTCCACTTGACCTTTTTGTGACAATGGAGTCAAGGAGCATTCCCATCACATGAACACCCTTCACAAATGGATCCAGAAGGACACAGTTTGGGCTCATTTTTCCCTCCCTCCTCCAGACAATCTGGAGCTCCGGGTGGCTGCTATGACAGAAGACCCAACCCTCCTCAGATATTGGTGATCCACTCCATCAAAGAATGCAAACCATTTTAAGGTGGTTCTCCATCCAATGTACACATTTTACTCCTCCAGAAGTAAATTGTCTAGCAGCTTTGCAACTGTTACACAATTTATTCTCCTTTAGGTCTTCTCCTATGCGTGGTCTTTTTCCAAAGAACATTTTTTATCCTTCCTTAAAATTGGGAATAATAATGATGATGATGATGATGATGATGATGATGATGATGATGGAAGTGGCATTTGAGGTCATCTACTCCAACCCCCAAGCTCAGACAGGAAACCCCTTACCATTTCAGACAAATGGCTGGCCAGTCTCTTCTTAAAAACTTCCAGCGTTGGAGCATTCGCCACTTCCGGAGGCAGGTTGTTCCACTGATTAATTGTTCTAACTGTCAGGAAATTTCTCCTTAGTTCCAGGTTGCTTCTCTCCTTGATGAGTTTCCGTCAGTCGCTTCTTGTCCTGCCTTCGGGCGCTTTGGAGAAGAGCTTGACTCCCTCTTCTTTGGGGCAGCCCCTGAGATACTGTAAGACTGCTATCATGTCCCCCCTCGTCCTTCTCTTCGTTAAACTGGACATACCCAATTCCCGCAACCGTTCCTTGTATGTTTTAGCCTCCAGTCCCTTAATCATCTTTGTTGCTCTTCTCTGCACTCTTTCTAGAGTCTCAACATCTTTTTTACATCGTGGTGACTAAAACTGGATGCAGTATTCCAGGTGTGGCCTTACCAAGGCGTTGTAAAGTGGTATTAGTACTTCACGTGATCCCATTGGACGATGTGAACACTTGGGGGAGAGGATGTGGGAGCAAGGGACTCTATTGTTTAATGTGGCAAGTTTTCGCGCGGGAAACCCAGAGCTGGTTTTGCTTCTTCAGTTCCGAGATGGTACATTCCAATAAAGCTTAGCTTTTATGGCACTTGAAGTTTCCTTCTTTTGGGTTCACCAGTCTAGAGGTCCCCAACCTTTTGTGCGCCAGGGACCGGTTCCGTGGAGAGAGCTTTTTCCACAGACCGGAGAGTGCGTGGTTTGGTGTGCTGCCCGCATCCCACGGATGGGGATTTGCTTGTTTGCGTGGACCGGTTGCTGGCATGCTGTGGCCTGGTACCGGTCCACGGACCGGGGGTTGGGGACCCCTGCGCTAGTTGGACAGTTGACACTCATGCCTCCATTCTATTCTTCACAGCAATGTCATTATTTTTCTAGTTTTCCTATCCAGGGTTTTTTAGTTCCACTTGAGTCCAGTCCACTATTCCATCTGTGCGACTAATTGCTGAAATTGTCCAAATGTTGATGGCCTTGACGAAATTTCCACCACTGAGTTTGGACTCTTAAGCTCTAATTCACTCTCCTGATGCATTCATTGCTAACCTTATGCTCGAACATGCTTGATGCCGTCAGAATGAAGGATGCCCAGGTATTACTAATAGTATCGATTATTAATAATACTCGATGGAGGGCTGGGTCTAGTCTTAACATCTGGCTGGCAAGTGCGAAGAGCCACAATCATAATTTTATTAAACTTATAAAGTCACAACCCCCAGGAGCTCTAGGCAGTTATCAGAAGAATGCATACAAAAGCCACACGAACTTCTTAAGTCCAGGAAAAAAATATATTGTATTTTAGCTGCAAATTAAAAGTAGCATGGGAACGAGAGGGAACATGCAGCTCTCTGAAGAAATATTTGGCCAGATGGACAGAGAATAAGGTTGAGTCTGCTAGAAGGCAAGCAGACAAGTGGCCACCGATCCCTTCACTTGAACAACCTCTCAAATAAATCAACCTTATTATTAAACTATTCAAATAAATTTGTTCAACCTCTCAAATAAATCCACGGGGTTACCTTTAGGAGACATTGCCAGCCGTTTGATCCCATGTGGCTAAACCCCCCAAAAGGAGCCATGGTTAAAAAAAAAATTACAGGCACACCGACACAACATACGCATATATCCACCCGGGGTAGCATGACTTTCATAAAAGGGAAACTTGTGTAGACTGGAAATGGGCAGATGGAGTATCAGTGGCTGTATTCCTGGCTCCGTTATTTGAGTCGGGAACTCGTGACGTGAAAGGAGGGTTAAGAAAAACCAACATCAAAAGGGATACCAATCCAGAGAAACTGGAAAAGAGCAGATAAACTGGTTGGGTCCAACCATCTCAGCTGCTGGGCACACTGGGGGTGGTGGCGGTGGTGGAGATCGGCCACAAATTATCATGCCGCTTGCTGAACAAACCAACCTTGTGTGTTGTTATTCTGAGCAGAAGGGTTGACTGGCAGATCCACCCTGAGGAAAAGAAGCGAAACTTACGCCTTACAAGGCAGATCTGGAATTTGCTCCGAATCCAAGGAGGAGAGAAGGAAGTCACCTTCTTGTGCACCACACATGGACACAGAAAGATCTGTCTTCCCGCTGTAAGATAGCCAAGGGTTGGGGCCGGCCTCAGTGTTGGGATTACAAAGCCTGTTTTATAACAATTCCTTAAATGGGGGAATGGCATGCAGCGGATGTGTCTCAAGCGTGGCTGGCTTTGATGTTCAACACTTCACTTCCCCCCCAAACATCTCCAGGCCTGCTCTAGATGGAGTTGACGGTGAAGATGGATGCCATTTCCACAAACCCGCCCGTACTTAAGTAATTGTAGATCCTTGCTTACGTGGAAGAGAACCTAGCCTGAGGTCATGGAACGTGACCGCACTCACTGCTATAGGACGTTCTTCTACTCAACCTCTTGAGAAGGCAGCCTTGGATGCCCACTTCAAACTAATCATAATAAATAATAAACCTTTATTGTCAAAGTACAACATGTGTACATTGAGATTGGCTGAGCCTCCCCCCGTGCTCTCTCCCCCCCCAACACACAGTGACAACAAACCCTACATCCTACCACACCATATGAACCAACTACAGCACACACCGGCCTCCCAAGTCGATTCTGCATAAGTTCACAGAGATTATATCCCATTCAAAAGCCTAACAGCCCACGGATAAAAGCTATTTTTCAGCCTGTTGGTACGGCTGGCTATACTCCTATATCTCCTACCGGATGGTAAGAGAATAAAGAGATACCATCCAGGGTGTGAGTCATCCCTGAGAATCTTCCTCACTCTTTCCAAGGCAACGAGCCCTGGCGATGTCATCCAGTGGTGTCAGGGGACAGACTCCATGTTCGCAGATCATCTTTAGGAGTCAGGATTAGGATCCAAGTCTCTTGGCATGGCGAGCTCATATCTGGCGCCATCTTATAGTGAAAAGGCCGAAATAGTTCTTCCGGGATCAGAGGAAGTCAAGATGAATCACTCTTCTATTGATACTCTTCTGGATCACTCTTCTGCTGATGCCCTTGAATACAACTGGCGCATGGATCGGTCTTCCAGAGGTTGACTACAGCTGACACGTGGATCACTCTTCCCAATGCTTTTTGTCTACAGCTGTCATCTCACCTGTGTCTTGGCTACACTGATTGGGACTGTTGGCCAAGGTGACTGGCAATTTGGTGTGTGTGGGGGGTTGAACCTCAAAAGAGCCTTGGTGGAGCAGTGGGCTAATGCCTCCTTAAGGAACACCAGCTGCCTGCAATTAGTGCAGGTTCGAGTCCCACCAGGCTCAAGGTTGACTCAGCCTTCCATCCTTCCCAGGTAGGTAAAATGAGGACCCAGATTGTTGGGGGCAATTAAGCTGACTTTGTAATAATGCCGCTGGGGGTGTGTGTGAAAGCCCTAATAAGCAGGCATATACATAGAATGAAGGCTACTGCTAAGCTTGTAAGCCCCCCTGAGTCTTCGGAGAAGGGCGGGATATAAATGGAATTAATAAATGGAATTAATAAAAGACCCGGTGGGACATTTTCTGAGGGACGGTATGGGTATGACTTCAAAGGAAGGACTGTGATGTTTACCAATTCGGACAGGAACGCTGACTAGCTTACCTTCTGATTCTTGGATGGGCTTCAGAGTTGGGTTCTCCGTGGAAGGTCCTCAGGCTCCTTGACAGATTTAGCACCTGGATCTCACTTGCTGGCCAACTCATGGTCACGCCCAAGTCATCTCCTTGCCTGCGAACCTAGAGAGAGAGAGAGATTAGATGACTTAGTTAAACTGGACAGACAAATCACGTCAACCCAAAGCATCTTGACTGGAAGAAGCCAAGTGACCGTAGAACGGGGAGTCTGACAGAGGTGCAGCAAACCCTTCTCTCTGCTGGGATGGAACAATGATGGATATTATAGTCAGGCTTTCAGTGTCTTGTAAGGCAACGTCAAACAGTGTGGTGTAGTGATTAAAGTGGAGGAAGGCCCAAATGAGTCTCAATAGACAGGGAAAGCTGCTTACGTCACCTTAATGTATAAAACGATACATCTATAAATAAAACATATCAACCCTAAAAGGACAACAACCAACCAGAAACACTGTTCCTTTATTATTGGTTTATTATGGATCCTATCAAGACAAGAGGATCCAGCTAGGAAAAAAAAAAGATTCCCAATGGATGTTCCCCAAGGTGCTTTTCCAAAAAGGCAACTGGAGTTTCTTGCGTTTTGTTTCCCTTGAAAATGTTTCACTTCTCCTCCAAGAAGCTTCTTCAGACTCTCAATGGAGCTCCTAAGTTGTGGGAGCATTTTGTTGTTGTTGTTGTTGTTGTTCAGTCCTTAAGTTGTGTCTGACTCTTTGTGACCCCATGGACTACAGCATGCCAGGACCACGTCCTCCACTATCTTCCTGAGTTTGCCCAAATTCACGTCCATTGCGTTGATGACACTAGCTAACCATCTCATCCTCTGTCCTCTCCCTCTCCTTTGCCTTCCCTC
The DNA here is from genome assembly GCF_947247035.1 of Vipera ursinii. Lineage (NCBI taxonomy): Eukaryota > Metazoa > Chordata > Lepidosauria > Squamata > Viperidae > Vipera > Vipera ursinii. The sequence goes on along the minus strand of NC_139530.1, from coordinate 5,630,086 downwards.
TTTTCCAACATCAGGATCTTCTCCAGGGAATCATGTCTATGGAGATTCTCAGTCATCCAGGTCATGGTTGTCCTAAAGGGGTCTGCAAGGAGTATAAATCCTCCCATTCCCCACCATCCAGTCAGAGCTGAAGAAGCTTTCTTGGAGGAGAAGTGAAATGTCTTCAAAGAAAAACAAGGAAGTCCAGTTGCCTCATGAAAAAAAGCATCTTCTGGATCTCCAAGGAACCCTTTCTTCTCATTGGGTGGCCAAAGTATTTGGAGTTTAAGCTCCAGGATCTGTCCTTCTAAAGAACAATCACAGTTGGTTTCCTTCAGGATCTCCCTGCAGTCCAAGGAGTCTTCTCCAACACCACAATTTGAAAGCATCAATAAAAAACCTTCCCCCCCCCCCAACCAACCAACCAAGCATCTCCTCTTTGATCTTGAACCTTGAATGACTGACGAATAATGGCCGGTTTGCCCTCACAGGTACGCTTTCATCCTTGTTTTATTCCATGTTTTGAAGAATTGATGGCAAAGGCCATCAGGGCTTGGCAGGTCAATAGCACGTGTGTAACTTCAGCTACAAATAAATCGGGTCTAACTCTTCCCTGGAAGCTTCTCAGCACTCAAAGATCTCGTGGCCCATCTTCCTCCACCCTTCCTTGAGGAGAGTGGGTTTTTTTTTTTGAACTTTTGGGTTGGCACTGGAGGAGGAGTAAAGCGGATGAAACTAGAAAAGATACGCACCCGGCAAGCTCATTCCCCTTCAAAAAATGTGACCAAGTCTGTTTGATCAGATAGACTGGTTATTGTAGAGTTTTAGTCACGGAGGAAACTTCTAGCAGTGATTAGACACATGACAGAAAGCTGTTGTAGTTTGTCTTCAAAGGTCTTCCTTCAACAGAACGCTCTTGTTTCCAAGGCGGCGAGCCAAGGAGCAGAGTTGAAAGTTGTTTGCGTTTTCCTCTCCGCTCGAAACTTTAAAAATAACTTGTTTGAACACACACACACACCCGCCAAGAAAAATGGCGTAAAATACCAAAGGCCTGCCCCCAGCCTCAGATAACTCCATTGTTGCAGAATCAAGAGATTCCAGACCCCGGAATCAAAAGAAGTTTGTTTTATTTTGCGCAAAAGGTTCAGAGCAAGAAAGCAATAACAGGTTTTCAGGGAAAAGCAAGTACATATATACCGTAGTCTCCAAAAGTAGCAAAACATGGAAACGTAACTTATGAGCATCGATTGGTTACTTGAATTACAGCCCCCACCTCCCCTTTGTTGCTATACTGAATGTGGCTAAATATCTTGCAACCTTTTACTGATCGAGGTCACAGGTTCCCTGTAGAAGCGCTGAAGTTTCCGGCACCATGTTTGTGGTTAGCTACAAACGAGACATACGTGGTTAGCTGTATCACAGCTCTATGCTTGACTAAATAGGTGTGAGAGACAGATGAACTCGTGGTTTGGCATTTTCCATTTCCTTGGTTTTTTTTCCTAACTAATACACGCGTTTTCTTTATGCCTCACTTTTATGTCCTGCCTTCACTTTATGCCCTGTCTCACTTTATGTCCTGCCTCATTCCCCCCTTTGAGACTATTTCATCGGACAATGGAATCTCACCTTCAGGGTTACTCCTTGCATCTCTTCCAGCAAGCGAAGATAGACTATCAGAAATGTAAGATAGACTATCAGAAATGTAAAATGTAAGGCTTTAAACTGGCACTCATTTTTCTTGTTTCCTGCTGACAGTTCAAGAAAGAGACAGATAGCAACAAGAAGAGAGAGTAGAAATCTATAAGGTAGTTCTTAGAACTCATCCATCTCAGGCACTTTCTCTAATCCCCAGGGCCCAAACCGGACATATATTCCACCGTCTGGATCCTCATTTCCCCTTCGAGGGCCTGGGGCGAACCTATTTCCCAGAGGTATTTCTGTTACAACCAATTCCTTTTCAACCCTTATTTCTTTCATTGACCTCATAACTCGTTGTCTGAGTAGAGGTATTACACATGGGATGAAGGCTAGTCCTGCTACCCCAACATAGCAACAAGAATAGCAACTGTTTGACCCAAGACGTTCCAGGTAACCATGAGAATCACTCCTTGTAATCTTTGTCTAATTTTGGATGCTCTGTCTCGCAAATCCTTGACCACTTCCCTGACTACTCCTGATTTATTCATGTAAACGCAACATTCTTCCCCTAAAAATAGACACAATCCACCTTTTTCAGCTGTCAGGAGGTCTAGGGCACGCCTGTTCTGCAAGACTACTGCTGCCAAGGAATCTATTTGGTCTTGTACCTCAACCAAGGTCCTAGCAATCTGAGTTAGACTGTGTTGAAATCCCTCAGAAAGCTGCTTAAATTGTATTGTAGAATGGGCTAAGCTACTCACACCTGTTCCAACTGCAGTACCTATTCTGGATCAAGTTGCTGTATTGTGATTGATCCCTTTATTAAGACCCCAGTGCTGGTCTGTATAATCAAATGTTATCACTGTTAACAGCTCTTTTCCAGATAGCAGAACTCTCTGATCTTCCCAGTCAAATTTGGGTGAAAGGCAGTTTGGAGAAGACAGACAGGGAAATGTTGATCCTGCATTCGATTTCACAAAGGCTTGAAGATTACAAACAAACAGTCTCTCTTTGCAATTACGAACATTTGTAAACTTTCAAAGTGGATCTGAGCAGAAATTCATTTGCATTTCACAGTCTCTCCAAATTACTTTAAGACACCGGCTAAAAATTGAATGGCAAAGGATGCCTTTGACTAAGCTTGCTTGCAGATAACGTGCACACATATGGATTGCCTTTTAACTAAGCTTGCTTGCATATAACATGCACACATATGGATTGCAGACAGAAGGAATTTAATTGTCTTTTGACTATTCTGGTGGCATCCCCACCGGGAAATAAGACAGCAGCGGTTGGAGTGGACCTGCTCCAATCCTTCTTGGCCTAGTATCTCCAAGGACCCCAAACCCTGGACTCTGCCTCTCCCTTTGGGATCCTCAACAACACCTGAGCCTTCCTCAAGGGTGAAAGGAGTTGTTTGACCATTCTCACAACATTTGAGACTACCATCCAAGGCCTTCTTACCCAATAGGCCACTTGCAAATAGTAACCAGAGCCATAGGAGATTCATGGTTGACCACCTGAAATGAGTCAATGTCAACTTTCTATGATTCCTATTCCACACTCACAGTCACAACAAGGGGAACAATTGCAATTACAAGATTACCACATCAGGAGGATGGAGGGGATTATTATTATTATTATTTCCTCGAGCTACTTCATCTTGTCCCTTTTGGTGTCCCTTACAGTGCATGACAGCTACCCTTTTAGGCCCCCACACACCTTTGATGAGTCTTTCAATCAAAAGAGGATGTTTAATTTCTCTTCCTGCCGCTGTTAAGAGTCCTCTTTCTCTATAGACTGCAGCATGTACATGTAATGTGAGGAATGCATATTTAGAATCGGTCCAAATGTTTACACTTGCATCGCATGCTCTTTCTAGTGCCTTTATTAGAGCCCACAGTTCTGCTGCTTGAGCACTTGTGCCTTTGGTCAGTGGTCCACTTTCTATAACTTTATAAAGTGAGACTACTGCATAGCCTGCAAAGCGTTCTCCTGCTGAGACAAAACTTGACCCGTCAGTAAACCAATTATGGTCCACATTTTTCAATAGAACATCAGTTAAATCAGGCCTGCATGAGAATTGGCTTTTTATTAGGTAAAGGTAAAGGTTCCCCCGCACATGTGTGCTAGTCGTTTCCGACTCTAGGGGCCGGTGCTCATCTCCGTTTCAAAGCCGAAGAGAGCCAGCGCTTGTCCAAGGACGTCTCCGTGGTCATGTGGCCGGCATGACTAGACGCCAAAGGCACACGGAACGCTGTTACCTTCCCACCGGAGTGGTCCCTATTTTTCTACTTGCATTTTACGTGCTTTCGAACTGCTAGGTTGGCAGAAGCTGGGACGAGTAACGGGCGCTCACTCTGTTACGTGGCACTCGGGATTCGACCCGCCAAACTGCCGACCTTCTGATCGACAAGCTCAGCATCCTAACCCACTGAGCCACCGCGTCCCTGTGGCTTTCTATTACTTGCATACAATTATGTTCAACTTCAGGACCTGGTATAGGCAGTTAAGGTGGCTGGGTTCAAAGCATTCGTTTGTTTTAATGTCACTTGAGGGTGTTGAATGAGGAGAGCTTGATACTGGTAAATTTTGGAGTTAGTCATCCATAAGTGTCCCTTTGTCTCCAATACTCCTCGAATTGCGTTGACTGGTATAGACTGTAGTTGGCTGTCCAAAAGTCAATTTATTAGCTTCTTCTGTCAGGAGAGCTGTGGCTGCCAGAATTTTTAGACAGTGCGGCCATCCCTTTGATACTCCATCAAGTTGTTTTGACAAAATAAGCTACGGGCTGTTGCCAGATTCCCTTTTCTTGAGTCAGGACTCCAGTAGCCACATTACTCTTTGAGTCCACATACAGTTTTCTCAAGATTGGGAAGTCCCATGACAGGAGCTTGAGATAACGCTTTGAGGTTGGGAAGTCCCATGACAGGAGCTTGAGATAACGCTGATTTTAAAGTCTCAAAAGCCTGTTTTTGTTCATGCGTCCAAACAAAAGGCTCCTATTCTCCGCCCTTTTCTGGACTCATAGAATGGTTTGGCTAGCAGGGCAAAATTCAGTATGCAATGGGGCGAGGATAGCTTCTCTGCCGGAGACGAATAGGCACTGCCAGAGGCTTTACTCGGATGACTAGTGGTGCCTGGTGGGCTGCATAACCTGGCGGATTATCTTCTGCCCATAATTGAGGCACTCCAAACTCCTGCCAAGTCTCGAGGACTCGAACCTCTTGGGCCACCATTATTCGCCACATCTCATCTGGAGGGTACTTCCTTACTAGTGCCATTCTGTCTTCTTCAAACGACAAAGTCACTCCCATTTTACATAGCAGGTCTCGCCCCAACAAGGGAATGGGACACTCAGGCATATGTAGGAATTGATGTTCAATGTCCCTTCCATTTAGGGAATTGGGTATGTGTAGTTTAATGAAGAGAAGGACGAGGGGGGACATGATAGCAGGGTTCCAATATCTCAGGGGCTGCCCCAAAGAAGAGGGAGTCAAGCTATTCTCCAAAGCACCTGAAGGCAGGACAAGAAGCAACGGATGGAAACTAGTCAAGGAGAGAAGCAACCTAGAACTAAGGAGAAACTTCCTGACAGTTAGAACAATTAACCAGCTGAACAACCTGCCTCCAGAAGTGGTGAATGCTCCAACACTGGAAGTTTTTAAGAAGAGACTGGACAGCCATTTGCCTGAAATGGTATAGGGTTTCCTGCCTGAGCAGGGGGTTGGACTAGATGACCTCCAAGGTCCCTTCCAAGTCTGTTATTCTGTTAATCAGTTGAAATCCTTGCCTCCAGAAGCGGTGAATGCTCCAACACTGGACGTTTTTAAGAGGAGACTGGCCAGCCACTTGTCTGAAATGGTATAGGGTTTCCAGTCTGAGCAGGGGGTTGGACTAGATGACCTCCAAGGTCCCTTCCAACTTCTTCTTCTTCTTCTTCTTCTTCTTCTTCTTCTTCTTCTTCTTCTTCTTCTTATTATTATTATTATTATTATTATTATTATTATTATTATTATTATTATTATTATTAATTATTATCTCAGGGGCTTCAGAAAAGGGCAACAATTTACAGAGCCATCAACTCCTTGGACCTTTATAACATCAGCAGAGAAGGGAGCCCATAATTTAGTAACGACAGATCTAGATGCCCCCGTATCTACTAAAAAGGTCACATCGTTGCCTCCTATCTTCATTCGGACCAAGGGTTCAAGGGGGAGTGGGCTTAAACCCGGTCCCCTTCAAATTCTCAGTCCATTTGTTCAGCTGCTGCCAACCCTATGGCCTCAACTACTTTTTCTTGAAATTGGCCTCGGCCTTTCCCCTTTGTATTCCTTGCACCCCTGCCCCTTGGAGTTGATTATTTCCAGCATCAATAACTGCCGGTTGAACTGGGACCTGTACGGCCGGTTGAACTGGGACCTGGTACTGGCATGGCTCGGGGCATAGGACGATACATAGGGGTGTACGGAGGACGTGTCTCATCTTCGTAGGATTCCGTTTTTAAGACACGTTTGCCTTCACTCTGACTCTTCTTTATTTGACATTTGGGATTTATTTTCATTCGGGCCACGCAGACTCTCATGAGTTCGACTCGGCACTTTACTACTATTTGCCACTGGT
>NC_139530.1:5596346-5618846 GCF_947247035.1 Vipera ursinii | reverse complement strand
ATCTCAAATAACATTACCATGTTTAGGGAGTAATGATCTATACCAGGGGTAGGCAACCTCGGCTCTTTGATGACTCATGGACTTCAACTCCGAGAATTCCTGAGCCAGCTGGGAATTCTGGGAGTTGAAGTCCATGAGTCATCAAAGAGCCGAGGTTGCCTACCCCTGATCTATACAGACCATAAAATCATAAGCAAGGGAAGGGCTAGAAGACCTTCAAGGTCCCTTCCAACTCTGTTATTTGGTTATTCTGTTTTGACCTTTGGGGTCATTTTAAGTCTTCACCTCCAGAGTCACTTCTTGAGATAGGTGGCTATAAAAATCCATCCATCCATCCATCCATCCATCCATCCATCCATCCATCCATCCATCCATTCATCCATCCATCCATCCATCCATCCATCCATCCATCCATCCACATGGATTAGTTTTAGTTCAATGGCAACAAGTAACTCCATCTAAGACCATCTGGTGGCACCAAGGCTTCACGGAAACCACAATCCTGAGAACGTCCTACCAAATCGAGAAGTAACTTTTCATTTTCGCCTTGGGTACACACCACTTGACCCAAAAGACATCGGGCACCCAAAGAAACCAACAGAACAACCGATTACGTCCCCTGTGATTTCTTTTAGTGCCTCCCCCCAAGATGGGAAGATTTAATATGATCCTTGGTCGGTGAAGGTGACGGAAACTTGCCGAGATGGCAAAAGTGACTTCTCTGAACACAGAAAAGAGAGTTTAATCCCTATTTACGGCTGACCAGGAACCCCTTGTACGCTTTTGGCATGAAACAGGAAAAAATATGTATGAACGTATGGTTTATGCTTCTGATGAATTAACAGAACAGATGATAGAAAGAAGAGAGTTATGTCCTAACCATCAAGAGGCAAATTTATAATAGTATTTATAACGGCTGTAAAGAAGATCAGAAGCTATTTTTTTTCTTTTCTCCTATTTTTTCTTCCTTTTTTCCCTTCCCACTTCTTTGCCCTTTTTTCTTCCTTTAGACTCCTCAACCCCATCCTTCCCACTTGCGTTTCTTTCTTTCTTTTCTCTTTTTCCTTCCCTCCTTCCCACTTGCCTTCCTTCCTTCCTTCCTTCTTTCCTTCCTTCCTTCCCTCATCTCTTTCTCTTTTCTTTCTTTCATTCTTTCTTTTCTTCCTTCCTTCCCACTTGCCTTCCTTCCTTCCTTCCTTCCTTCCTTCCCTCATCTCTTTCTTTCTCTTTTCTCTTTCATTCTTTCTTTTCCTTCCTTCCCACTTGCCTTCCTTCCCTCATCTTTCTTTCTTCTTTCATTCTCTTTTTTCTTCCTTTCTTCCCACTGGCCTTCCTTCTTCTTTCCTTCCTTCATTTCTTTTTCTCTTTCTTTTTTTCATTTCTTCCTTCCTTCCCATTTGCCTTCCCTCTTTCCTTCTTCTTTCCTTCCTTCCCTCATTTCTCTCTCTCTCTCTCTCTCTCTCTTTCTTTCTTTCTCTCTCTCTCTCTCTCTTTCTCTTTCTTTCTTTCTTTCTTTCTTTCTTTCTTTCTTTCTTTCTTTCTTTCTTTCTTTCTTTCTTTCTTTCTTTCTTTCTTTCTTCCTTTCCTTCCATCTCCCTCCCTCCCTTTCCTCACTTCATATTAGTTCATATTAGCTTCTTTCCTTTTTTTAAAAAAAATCTTATTATACAACACCCCCCCGCTTTGCTCTGATTCTGTGGCATTCATTTTCCCACTCAACGAAGCATTGATGTGTGGAGGGGGGGACGCTGAGTTTTTATGTGTTTATAAGCTACCAAAGGCACCGTCAATCTGCACTCAGCAAATTTTATTGGTCATAAATTCATACGCAGCAGCTTTTTATTGTCCTGGATGCAGGCAGGTAGCTGACCCTTTTAAACCACCTTTAAAATATTGTGCTTCTCACCAGTGTGCGGGATCTGTTAGCCATCTTTCTCTCCTCTAAAGGAGGGGAATTATACAAATGTGACTTTTCTCCTAGGGTGGAACTCAGCTACCGAAAATGGGTTGGAATTGCAAGGAATGGCACACTTCTGATACCAATGCACAGAAATAACTCAAAAAAAAAAAAAAGATTTCAAAAAAAGATTTGGGGATTGAGATAAATAAATAAGGTTTAAGGTTGTGTATCCCTAGATACACAACTGCCATCGGAAGCCATTTGGTTTTCTTTTGGTTGGTTTCTTGTGTTCCAAATTTTTGGTTTGGGACAGATTAGACAAGAGGTAAAAAATAAAGGCAAAGGTTCCCCCGCACAAGTGTGCTAGTCGTTTCCGACTCTAGGGGCCGGTGCTCATCTCCGTTTCAAAGCCGAAGAGCCAGCGCTTGTCCGAGGACGTCTCCGTGGTCATGTGGCCGGCATGACTAGACGCCAAAGGCGCACGGAACGCTGTTACCTTCCCACCGGAGCGGTCCGTATTTTTCTACTTGCATTTTTACGTGCTTTCGAACTGCTAGGATGGCAGAAGCTGGGACGCATAACAGGCGCTCACTCTGCTACGCGGCACTCGGGAATTCGACCCGCCAAACTGCCGACCATCTGATCGACAAGCTCGGCGTCCTAACCCACTGAGCCGCCGCGTCCCCTAGACAAGAGGGGAACCCCTAATTGTTTGGGACAGCAGCTTTAAAGAAAAGGTGACAAAAACTCCTTGGACTCGAGAGAGAAATATCTCGTTTTAACTGGGTTAATTTAGGAATAGAATCTCACCATTACTCTACCGGCGTCTTAAATTTAAGCTCCAAAACCATTACAATAACCCTTGATTTATTTATTTTTTTATTTTAAAAAGTAGGATATTATTTAACACCCAGCAGCCTTTCACTAACAGAGCTAAGCTGCTATTTTTATAATAAGATGGTCTTCTTTAGGATATCCTTAAGGTCACCAAAGTGGCTCAAGGGACTTTTTTCTTGAGCTTTCCTCGGTAACCCAGGCTTCCCCATCGGAGCACGGGGCAGATATGAACAGAAGGGGGCGCTCCAGGCCTAGATGAAAACAGAGCTAGACTAGACTAGAATAATAGCTTTATTGTCAACTTTGACAATAAATGCGCTAATCGACATACGTTAAAATGAAATGGTGTTGCGTTCAGCTCTCAAAGGGTCACCACCTCCGATATACACTACATAAATAGGACCAAAGCAAATAAACAAAACAAAATAAATAAACAAAATAAAATAAATGCAGAATTATGCATATACCCACCCGCTGCAGGATTCTGCCCCTCCCCCCAACAAGTCTAAGAAAAGGAAAAGTTCAGCATAAAAAAAAACACCAAACCCAGCATGAACTAAAAAGTATGTTGATCACAGTTCAGCATCCAGAGCCTTGCTTGATGTGCTAGGTCGAGCCTACTGTTTCAGGGGCAGGCTACCTGGGAACAATTCTTGCTGGGGAGGGCGAACCAAGGTTTCTTTTGCTGCATGTTGTTCTAGAATGGAATAGAACATGGAGAGAATAGAATAGAATAGAATAGAATAGAATAGAATAGGGAAAGAATAGAATAGAATAGAATAGAATAGAATAGAATAGAATAGAATAGAATAGAATAGAATAGAATAGAATAGAATAGAATAGAATAGAATAGAATAGAAAATATGGAATGGAATAGAATAGAATATGGAATAGAATAGAATATGGAATAGAATAGAATAGAATTAGAATAGAAGAATAGAATAGAAGAGAAAATTAGAATAGAATAGAAGAGAAAATTAGAATAGAAGAGAAAATTAGAATAGAATAGAAAAATAGAGTAGAATAGAATAGAAAAAATAGAATAGAGTAGAAAAATAGAATAGAATAGAATAGAAAATTAGTACAGACTAGACTAGACTAGACTAGACTAGAATAGGATCTGGAAGGGACCTTGGAGGTCATCTAGTCCAACCCCCTGCTCAAGCAGGAGACCCTATTATTCTATTCTATTCTATTCTATTCTATTCTATTCTATTCTATTCTATTCTATTCTATTCTATTCTATTCTATTCTATTCTATTCTATTCCATTCCTTTCTCTATTCTATTCTATTCTATTCTATTCTATTCTATTCTATTCTATTCTATTCTATTCTATTCTATTCTATTCTATTCTATTCTATTCTATTCTATTCTATTAATAATAATAATAAAGTTGGAAGGGACCTTGGAGGTCATCTAGTCCAACCCCCTGCTCAAGCAGGAGAACCTACACTATCTCAGACAAGTGACTGTCTAGTCTCTTCTTAAAAACCTCCAGGGATGGAGCTCCTACAACTTCCGGTGGCAAGCTGTTCCACTGGTTAATTATCCTCGCTGCCAGGAAGTTTCTCCTTAATTCCAGGTTGCTTCTCTCCTTGATCAGCTTCCAACCACTGCTTCTCGTCCTTCCCTCTGGTGCTTTGGAGAACAATGTGACCCCCCTCTTCTTCCTTGGGGCAGCCCCTCAGATACTGGAAGACTGCCGTCCTGTCTCCCCTATTTCTTCTTTTCTTTAGACTAGCCAAACCCAAGTCCCGCAGCCGTTCTTCGTATGTTTTGATCTCCAGGCCTTGGATCCTCTTAGTTGCTCTTCTCTCAAAGGTCTCAACCTCTTTTGTCGTAGTGTGGTGATATGGGTGATATAATATGGGAGATGTAACCACCATAGGACCACACCACACAGCCTGCGTTCATTGGCTGGGTGGGCGAAGCGTAGCCGGACTCTCGCGCCCTTCGCCACACAGCAAGGGGGTGGCAGCGGCCAGAAGTCACGCAGACATACCAGCTGTATCCCCCCCCCCACACACATACGTCTCCCCCAAATTCTTATTTTTATCCAACTGGTTTTACAGCAGGCTTGGGAAGGAGTAAGCTTGTCTCCTTGGGGCCAGCCTGGAAGCTTCGAAAATCTGTTGGCAGTAGCGGCAGATGGCCTGGTGCCTGCCAACCGCTGACGCTGGCACCGGCTGGCTGTTTCCAGCCACACTGGCACAACATGAATAGATTTCTAATTAGTCATTGGAGGAGAAAAGGGACGGCGAGATAAAAGAGGCAGGAAGAGACCGCAACACTTTACAAGGCCTTGGTAAGGCCACACTTGGAATACGGCGTCCAGTTTTGGTCACCACGATGTAAAAAAGATGTTGAGATTCTAGAAAGAGCGCAGAGAAGAGCAACAAGGATGATCAGGGGACCGGAGGATGAAATATTGGTGGAATTGGGTATGGCTAGTACTCTAATGAAAAGAAGGACCAGGGGGGACAGGATAGCAGCCTTCCAGTATCTCAGGGGCTGCCCCAAAGAAGAGGGAGTCAAGCTCTTCTCCAAAGCGCCCGAAGGCCGGACAAGAAGCAACGGGTGGAAACTAACCAAGGAGAGAAGCAACCTCGAACTAAGGAGAAACTTCCTGACAGTGAGAACAATTAACCAGTGGAACAACCTGCCTCCAGAAGCGGTGAAGGCTCCAACGCTGGAAGTTTTTAAAGAAGAGACTGGACAGCCATTTGTCCGGAACGGTATACGGTTTCCTGCCTGAGCAAGGGGGGGGGTTGGACTAGATGACCTCCCAAGGTCCCTTCCACCTCTTCTGTTATTCTAAGCTACCCAGACCAGCAACGAAAGACATGGCAGCCGGCAGGACACCTCGGGCAAGGCGGCAAGCCTGTCGCGCAGAGGGCAAGGCTTTTCCTTGCGTTCAACCTTCACTGAGACAGGAGGATCCACTCTGGATGAAGTTCCGGAACGTCAAAGCGATGCTTGACGTTGACAGGAGACTGGATCACAAACCCACTGGCTGCAGAATGCCCATGCTTTTTCCATCCTATTTTATTTTATTTATTTTATTTTTCTCAGCAACAACCTCCACCCCTTCTTCCTCCTCCCCCTGGGCTAGCTAACCGAAGCCTCCGTTCCCAATTGGCTAACTTTCTTTAGGTTGCATCCGAAGCAAAGTCGGGCACAATCTCTTCCTTCCCTCAAAAACGTGAAGAAGCAGGGAGGCACACACACACACACACACACACACCCCTCCAAGCACACACACACACCCACACCCCAAGAAGGTTGAGAAGGAAAGTATCCGTAATCGGGAGAAGGGCGGTATATAAATCCAATAAAATAAATAAATAAATAAATAAATAAATAAATAAATAAATAATAAATAAATAAATAAATAAATAAATAAATAAATAAATAAATAAATAAATAAATAAATAAATATCTGAGCGAATTACCTTCGGCTGCTGCAAGCCTTCCAGGCTCTGAATTCCAGGCAGGGATTTATTTATTTATTTATTTATTTATTTATTTATTTATTTATTTATTTATTTATTTATTTATTTATTTATTTATTTATTTATTTTCTATTAATTTAATTTCTAATTTCGGCTGGCCCCCGAAGCCCGTTTCGAACCAGGCGGGGCTAATCCCAGCTCTCTTTATTTTTTTAATCGTCTCCCCGCCCCCACCCCCCCAAAAACTGACAGCCCCCTCAAAAGCTTTGCGGTTTTGTCGAGTTATTATTATTATTATTATTATTTTGGTCCACGATAGCCAAAAGGGTATCTCTCGGTCATCCGAGAAACAACAGATTGTCTGAGCGTTGGGAGGCTGTTTTTACACCCCACCGTAGGGAGACGACGATCCTAAGCATTTGGGGAGGAGGGGGGGGGCTTAACAAACGTGGGGACCCAGGAGCCACTTTCTCTCTGCAGGTGAGCTGAGGACCGCAAGACACGCGCCCCCACCCCCAAATGAGACATATCTGAAAGGTTCCCTTTGCAAAAGTCTTGCAAACTGCTTGGGGTCGGTTTGCAAGCTGAGAGATTAATTAAAAGGCGAGCCGTCCTACCTGGCAAACTCATTTATTGTTGCGGTTAGGTCAGAAGAGCTGATTAGGAGTTTAAAGCCGGGCTGTTCTGGCTTTAAACCGTCTCTGCTGGAGGGGAATTGCCAGATTTTTTTAGCTTGATGCACAAATAAAGCCTATATTGGCACTAGGGGGCCCCCTGGTGGAGACTATTCCACCATACAGGGGCCACACCTGAAAAGGCCCTGCCCTGCCCCTCGGTATATAGATAGTCCTTGATTTACGATCTCAGTTGGGACAGAATTCCCAACTTCGAAGGAAGCTGGTGGTTAAGGGCGCCACAACCAATTTTGCAAATCACCGCAGTTATTAAGTGAACCGTGAAGTCATTAAGCAAATCCAACTCCCCCACCCCAAAACACACACACAGACTGTGCTTTATCGGAAGCCACCTGGGACCCACTGCAACTGTCATAAATATAGGCGGGCTGCCAGGTGCGCGAATTTGACCGTGTGAGTGCAGGGATGCGACAACAGCCGTAAGTCCGGGGACCAGTCGTAAGTCCCTTTTTTTTCCCCCAGTGTCAAGAAATTTCGCTCGCTAAATGGATGGCTGCAAGTCCAGACCTATTTCCAAGAAGGCAATCAAGAACGGTGGTCCTGAGTGCGAAAGGAGGAACACGGCTTCGTTCTTCTAGGGCTAGCAATTGGAAAGAGAGTCTCTGCAAAAGTTGGCGTGTGTTTGCCTATTTGCGTGCAACCGTGCGCGCCTGCTAAAAACAAACCAACCCCTTAATTCTTTTCTAAGCAAAACATAAGAGGGGAAACAGCCATATCCTGTTGCCTGGGTAATAGGCAAGGAAAACTCACAATGCAAACAGAACGAAGGAGAATTGCCAACCCCCTTAAAATGGATTTGTTGGCAACCGCAACATGGCCGGGCGGAAGAGAAACGCAGGTTAACAGGGGCACCGCTCAAAGGACGCCAACCCAGCAGATGCCCCGTTGCAGGAGGAGAAACATTTGCGCTCCGCTTCCCGCGAAAGCAAACATCTCAAAAAAGGGTTGACAAAAAGAAGGCTTTAGGATTCAAGATACGCGCTTCCTGTGGTTCCTAAAAAAAACCCAACCAACCCCCCCCCCAGACAAAACAGACCCTGGGATCTAGTAAGAACAAAATATAAGCTAAGGTTCTAGTCCTCACATATCTGGAGGGGCAATCGAATGGGAGAGGCGGGGCCAAAGTCTGCTAGAGATTTCTGGATGGGGTGCCGTTCTCCTGAAGGAAACATCTTGGGGATTTTTGCGGGCACAAACACAGGGGTGTGTGTGGGGTGTGTGTGTGATGTGAAGGAATTAACAGCACGATAGTCAGTGATGATGGTTTTCCGTCGCATCGAGAGGAACACAGCTAGTCCTTGATTTACGATCACAGCTGAGCCCAAAATATGTCTCTAAGGCAAGACCTATGTTTTGCCCCATTTTGCAACCTTTCTTTTGCCACAACCGTTCAGTGGATCCCTGCAGCTGTTAAAGTGAGTAGCACGGTTGTGGCTAACCGTGACTTTCCCACTGGCTTTGCTCATCAGAAGCTTGCAAAAGGCGATTACGTGACTCGGGGACACTGCCGCCGTCGTAAATACGAATCAATTGCCAAGCACCTGAATTTTGATTGCGTGCCCGGGGGAGGCTGCAATGGTCCTAAGGGTGGGAAGTCCCTTTTTTCATGTTGTACTTTCGAACGGCCACTAAGTTGAGGACTACGTGTAACGTTGGAGCCGGGGATGCCCCAAGATTTAACTGGCTGGCCAAATTCAGACAAAATGCTAAGCTAAGGTTTTTAAACTAGGGTTTGCTGAACAAAACACAGTGTCCTCGCCGTGCCGTGGGAAATGAAATCTTCATTTTATCCTTCCATGCTACCACTGCTGTCCTACACATTTGTTCTTTGAGTGTGCCACGAGTCAACTCTGTGGCATGTAACTGGCATCGGGAATGTAATTACAGGCCAGAGTTGACTTTTGAAGAGACTCTGGAGCTGATGGGGGGGGGGAGAGAATTGCAATTACACACACACACACACACACACACACACACACACACTCTTTGCTCTGAGAGGATGGGAGAGCAATTGCATTCCTTACGCACCACCAATTGTTTAAGATTCAGTTAACCAGGATAGTCTGACCCTGAGATTTTCTGCAGGGGAAATTGTGGCATAGTCCTTTTCTATCGTGGAGGTCTCAAAAGGGGGGGTTCACACAACAGACCCCCTCCACAAACCTGGGGCAACCAAGTTGGTCCTCTTGGTGGCACGTTCAGCACCACGGAGAGCGATTCTGTGGCTGGTCCGCAAACCGTTGGACGTATTGAGTTGGGAGGTGGCAATTGAGTTAAAATTGGCCTGCAAACTATTCATGGTTTGCCTCCCCCCCCCGTACTAACACCCCTCTGACGTCAGCTGGACTCGGAGATCGCGATGGGAGTAAAACACGCCTGGATTTACCCCAGGGTTTAATTGCAGCTTATTAAAAGCCTGGAAGGGACGTGGTGGCTCAGTGGGTTAGGACGCTGAACTTGTCGATCGGAAGGTTGGCAGTTTGGCGGGTCGAATCCCGAGTGCCGCGTAGCACAGTGAGCGCCTGTTACTCGTCCCAGCTTCTGCCCACCTAGCAGTTCGAAAGCACGTAAAAATGCAAGTAGAAAAATAGGGACCACTACGGTGGGAAGGTAACAGCGTTCCGTGCTAGTCATGCCGGCCACATGACCACGGAGACGTCCTCGGACAAGTGCTGGCTCTTCGGCTATTAAACGGAGATGAGCACCGGCCCCTAGAGTCGGAAACAACTAGCACGCGTGTGCGGGGGAACCTTTACCTTTACTTTTACCTTAAAAGCCTGTTCAAGGTTAGAGAATGAGGCCAGTCCAGAAACTGCCTCCACTCCCAATTCTTGAGGAGGAGAGGCATTACGAAATTGAAGAAAGTTTGGATTCCAGATGTTGTAGAATGGAAACTGCAATAACGAGTAAAGTGGAAAGGGTACCCAACTGCGGAGGCGCAACGGGGGGCAGCGAATAATGTTAGAGCCGCTACGCTAATCAAGAAATTCTATTCTAGGTACTTTGAATGACCCTGGTGATGGGGGAAATTAGGAAATTAAACCCCTAATCAATGTCTATATATGTAGGTGTGTTTGTTTTTATGAATTTCCAGATCTGTTCTTCTTTCGGGGGGGGGTCGATATGTCAAGAGCGAAACTTTGTGCCTCTTCATTTCAACTTGCCATTAGAGTAAGGGGGGGAGGGAAGGTGTTTGTTTAAGAATGGGCTAGATGGAGAAATGAAACGTCTCATTGAAGACAGTGAGAGCCTGAAACCTTTCCAAGGACAGCGCAGCAGGTGCAGAGAGGAAGCAGACGGTTCCCATGACAAAGTGCATTTTTTTTTACATGAACAGCGAGAGAGGGTGGGGGTTTGGCTGGGGGAAATTATTGTTTAATTCTATGAACCTGGTGTCTGGGAGGCTCAGAGTTAGCTTTGCTTCGACATTATTTTGCTGCGTATTCGATAAACAGTAAGATTTTCGGAAACGGCATGAACCTGGAGTTTTTAATTTGGAGTCTCGAGCTGGCTGTTGACAGCCCGGGTTTTTCTGGCTGAAGAGGTGAGCCTAAATCTACAACTCCTTAGTTTGAGTCCAACAGCTCAGTCTTGCCACTACAACCCTCTAGAGTCTAGACTTAAGGAGGAGCAACTTTCTGGTTTTACTAAGCAGAGAAATGAATTTCCTAGCACCGGCGTTTGACCTCCCCGCTTTAAAACATCTGAAAAACTCGTGCCTTTCACAGAGCTGAATCCCAAATCTGGGTATCAGCCTCATGGAGTTCTTAAGTCTTTGGTATTGCACTTCCCCCCCCCCCAAAAAAAAACTCAGTTGCCACCTGGGAGCACTTAGCAGAGCAAAAAGAGAGGAGAAGGGGTGCGTATATTAAGGATGGGAATACATAAATAATTGTATCGGAGAAATTTTGCCCAAGTCTGATCAATGGAGGTGCTGGGATTCGGCTTAAAGTGACCAGTGCTGGAAATTTCCGCAGTCTTGAAAACACCCGTGAGAATTTCCAATAAAAATTGAAAACTGAAAATGAGAGGGCTAAAAAAGGAGGGTTCCCACCTATTTTGGGGGGGGGGAATAACGGTTCTTGGCATGCCACGCAGGCTTTGTCCCCGGTTGAAAGAATCACCCTAAAATCTCAGGTTTTGCACGAGAAGTTTAGGAAACAAAGGGAAGGAGTCGCCTGCTAACCTTACAAGTTGAAGTTTGAGTTGGGGGTTCAGTTGGAAGGGACCTTGGAGGTGTTCTAGTCCAACCCCCTGCTCAAGCAGGAGACCCTATACCATTTCAGACAAGTGACTGTCCAATCTCTTTTTTAAAAAACCTCCAGTGATGGAGCACCCACAACTTCTGGAGGCAAGCTGTTCCACTGGTTAATTGTCCTCACTGTCAGGAAGTTTCTCCTTAATTCTAGGTTGCTTCTCTCCTTGATCAGCTTCCAGCCACTGTTTCTTGTCCTGACTTCAGGTGCTTTGGAGAATAGAATAGAATGGAAGGGACCTTGTAGGTCATCTAGTCCAACCCCCTGCTTGGGCAGGAAACCCTATACCTTTCAGACAAACGGCTGTCCAGTTTCTTCTTAAAAACCTCCAGTGATGGAGCACCCACAACTTCTGGAGACAACTTTTGTTCCACTGGTTAATTGTCCTCACTGTTAGGAAATTTCTCACAAGGATCAACCTTGTGAAAGCTCCAGCTTTCTCTTTCTGCTATGTATTCAAGATGGACAGGGGTTAATATTGATATGCATTTATAACCCAAGTGTGTAGGGATACACACATGTATGTATGTATGTAGCACGTCTATATGTGTGTTACGTCTGTGTACACTTTTGAGAGCAGGCCACGGAATTTCATTTTTAACGTGGGCCCATGTGGCCACAGGAAGAAGGAGGAGGAGGAGGAGGAGGAGGAGGAGAAGAGGAAGAGGAAGGAGAAGAAGAAGAAGAAGAAGAAGGAGAAGGAGGAGAAGGAGAAGGAGAAGGAGAAGGAGAAGAAGAAGAAGAAGAAGAAGAAGAAGAAGAAGAAGAAGGAGAAGGAGAAGGAGAAGGAGAAGGAGAAGGAGAAGGAGAAGGAGAAGGAGAAGGAGAAGGAGAAGGAGAAGGAGAAGGAGAAGGAGAAGGAGAAGGAGAAGGAGAAGGAGAAGGAGAAGAAGAAGAAGAAGAAGAAGAAGAAGAAGAAGAAGAAGAAGAAGAAGAAGAAGAAGAAGAAGAAGAAGAAGAAGAAGACAATAAAGGTTATCTTCATTTCTCCTTCAGGACCCCAACGGTGCCCTCAACTTTCTTGCCCTCAACTATTCTGCCACGTGAGCTTGTGTGCTGCCTTCCCATCCTGCTTGCTTTCCTGTCTTGTTTAATTAGAAAACAAACTCCTTAGGTTGGGGAGTTATCTTACCGGAGGCAGCTGGGCTGATGGAAAAAGCTTGTCATTAAACAAGTCCTAGGTGGTCTAGCTATCATTAAGCCAGGCTGGTTGAGACACCAACAGATCCGGGCAAAATCCTCTCCAAGCATTGTGGAAGGAAGACAAGCCTCTAGTGGATGGACAGAGCACGCACGCACGCACACACACACACACCTCAATTCTTGGTTCTTCTTCACAGAACTATTTCCTTTCGATCAGGGAAATGCTCCAGCACTAGAAGTTTTTAAGAAGAGACTGGACAGCCATTTGCCTGAAATGGTATAGGGTTTCCTGCCTGAGCAGAGGGGTTGGACTAGATGACCTCTAAGGTCCCTTCCAACTACTACTTCTTCTTCTTCTTCTTCTTCTTCTTCTTATTATTATTATTATTATTATTATTATTATTATTATTATTATTATTATTATTATTATTACCCCTGGTTTGCTGAATCGGATCAAATCAGAGTAGAGTAGAGTGGAGTGGAGTGGAGTGGAGTGGAGTGGAGAGTAGAGTAGAGTAGAGTAGAGTAGATAATAGAATAGATGAGATGAGATGAGATGAGATGGAATGGAATATAGAATAGAATAGAATAGAATAGAATAGAATAGAATAGAATAGAATAGAATAGAATAGAATAGAATAGAATAGAATAGAATGGAATGGAATGGAATGGAATGGAATGGAATGGAATGGAATGGAATGGAATGGAATAGAATAGAATAGAATAGAACAGGGACTTTGTAGGTCATCTAGTCCAACCCCCCGCTTAAGCAGAAGACCCTACATCATTTCTGACAATTATTTACCAAGCAAGTAATCTCACTTGTTCTCTGCTTCTAGGAAATCTGGAATATCCTACAAGGCCAATGGATCTCCTTCTGTTGCCTCCATAGAGCCTCTAAGACAGACTGCCTTCGAATATGGAGGTTCCACTTGCAATAAAAACAGATGGTCCAGACCAAACGTCTTCTCACGCGGTGGCCAAGCAAGGATACCAGGGAAGCTCAGAAGCATGGATATTGGGGTAGTGGTGGTGGTCGCATCTGTTCCATGTATTTATGGATTCTAGAGGTACCCAGAGGTCACCAAGATGAATTGCTTTCCTGAATCTGTAATCTCAGTTGGTCGAACCTACCTGGATTAAGACTAAAAGATACGAAGAACGGCTGCAGGACTTGGGTTTGGCTAGTCTAGAGAAAAGAAGAAATAGGGGGGAAATGATAGCAGCATTCCAGTATTTGAGGGGCTGCCACAAGGAAGAAGAGGGGATCACGTTATTCACCAAAGCACCCGAGGGAAGGATGAGAAACAATGGTTGGAAACTGGTCAAGGAGAGAAGCAACCTGGAATTAAGGAGAAACTTCCTGACAGTGAGGATAATTAACCAGTGGAACAGCTTGCCTCCAGAAATCATGGGTGCTCCACCACTGGAGATTTTTAATAAAGAGGCCAGACCAGGGGCAGGCAACCTTGGCTCTTTTATGACTCATGAACTTCAACTCCCAGAATTCCTGACTCTTCCAGATTCCATTCCATTCCATCCCATTCCACTCCATTCTCATTCTATTCTATTCTATTCTATTCTATTCTGTTCTGTTCTGTTCTGTTCTGTTCTGTTCTGTTCTATTCTGTTCTGTTCTGTTCTGTTCTGTTCTGTTCTATTCTATTCTATATTCTATTCTATTCTATTCTGTTCCGTTCCGTTCCGTTCCGTTCCGTTCCGTTCCGTTCCGTTCCGTTCCGTTCCGTTCCGTTCCATTCCATTCCATTCCATTCCATTCCATTCCATTCCATTCCATTCCATTCTATTCTATTCTATTCTATTCTATTCTATTCTATTCTATTCTATTCTATTCTATTCTATTCTATTCTATTCTATTCTTCATTCCTCCTATTCTATTCTATTCTATTCTATTCTATTCTATTCTATTCTATTCTATTCTATTCTATTCTATTCTATTCTATTCTATTCTATTCTATTCTATTCTATTCTATTCTATTCTATTCTAATTTGCCACCACCACAGCAGATGGCAGCAGATTGCCCACTGTCCTGAAGTACAAACCAGGCAGTCCTCTGTCAGGGATGTCTCAATAGGGATTCTCACATGGATCAGGGGGTTGGCCTAGATGGCCTCAAGGGAGACCCCACCCTCCTATGGCAACCTTCACCCATTATTGCCCAGCCCTTGGCATCTCCTGATCCTCACATCACGGAGAAAAGCCGGAAGCTCCGGCAGAAGCCTTCAACCACTTAAGGAGCCTGGAAAAGCAGACCCCCCCCCCGAAGGTTGAAAAAGCTTGTTTAGGAAATGTTCTGCCTTCCTCGGCACCAGAATAAATGGCCTTACTTCTCCCGGAGGTTAAATAAAAGTTCCAATCTTCCTTCAGCTTGACTGGACTTCAGGGACGCATCGAATTTTGGGTTTTTGGCTGCAGCACAGCAGTGGCTGGTCACAGCTTTCGCCTAACAGGAGTTTCCAAGTATTTCCCAGGCTAGTCCTCTGCCTTAAAACGTTACTCTTTTAGACGTCACCCAAAGCCAGTTACGTAGCTCTTCCTGACACTGGTCCACAAGAACCCTCTTTGATTTGCCCCACTGTATTTGAAGGGTCCTCTTCTCCACGTGAAAGTTGGACCCTAAGAAAGGCCGAGTGCCAAAGAATGGAGGCCTTTGAACTACGGTGCTGGAGAAGACTCCTGCGAGTTCCTCGGACTGCAAGGCGATCAAACCGGTCAGTCCTAGAGGAGATCCACCCCGACTGCTCTTTAGAAGGCCAGATCCTGAAGCGGAAACTCAAATCCTTTGGCCACCTAATGAGAAGGAAGGACTCACTGGAGAAGAGCCTCATGCTGGGAAAGGTGGAGGGCAAGAGAAGAAGGGGACGACGGAGGAGGTGGCTGGATGGAGTCACCGAAGCAGGAGGCGTGAGCTTAGATGGACTCCAGAAGATGGTAGAGGACAGGAAGGCCTGGAGGAACGTTGTCCATAGGGTCGCGATGGGTCGGACACGACTTTGCAATTAACAACAACAACAACTCCACAACTGGGGCCATCATAAGTCCTCTCCTTCCCCACAGCTCTGTTTTCACACTCCCACGAGGAGGGAAGGCCTCTAAGGTGCCACGGCATGCCAAAATAAGGAGGAAACAACCCTCGGAGCAGGTGTGAAGCTGCTGAAGAGTGGCCAAGTGGATAAGGCAGCACGGTAGCCGGCCCCCACCTTTCTTCCACTTCCTTTCCCCAAGCCCCCTTTATACACCCTTCCCCGACTGTGATGGATGTGCAGAAGGAATCTCTCCCGTCCTTAAGTTTCCAACGGTTCTCGCTGTTAACTGGAAATAAACGGGTTTTTTGCTAATTGCTTGGTGGGTAAGGAAGCTAGGTGTGCAGCTGGCATCCCATAAATCAAAGCAGACTCCAAACTTAAAACCGCTTGCTTGCGGAAGGAAATGGTGGGAGGGGAGAGAGAGACACACACACACAGACACACACACACACACACACACACACACAGACAGACAGAGACACACACACACACAGAGACAGAGAGAGAGAGAGAGAAAGAGAGAGAAAGAGAGAAGAGAGGGAGAATCAGGTCCAGCTGAGACACGCCACGTTGTCTGACGGAGGCTCGTGCCGCCTGGTGCCACGTGCGCACGGCCACCAACCTCCGGCTGCCCGTTTTTCAGCCACGATCCGCAGGCGCTCGTTCGGAGCAGGCGCTCTCCTGGAGGGCCACGTTTGGCTAGGAATCAAGGAATCTGTGGCCTGGGGTGGGAGCCTCAATCCGTAACTCAGGATTTGGCCACACAGATGGATGTTGGAGAACCGGTGTGTGTGTGTGTGTGTGTGTGTGTGTGTGGAAAGGGGGACTCAGCAGAGAGGATGAAAAGCTGAGAGCGTTTCATTGGCTTTCTGGAGCAAACGGGTCCCGAGATGCTTCCTGCAAGTCGTCCGATGGGGGACTTCGTTTGCAGAGAACGAAATCTTTCGCAAGGTTGCCCGCCTTCCTTCACCTGCAATGCTGGGAGTGGTGGAGGGAGACCATGGGTGTGTGTGTGTGTGTGTGTGTGTGTGTGCGCGCGTTCTGATGACACCCCTCCCCTCAAATGCACAACTCTTGTAAGATCGCAGCCGCCAAGCAGAGGAAGTTGAACGAAAAGAGAGCGGTGGGGCCGGCTGGAGAAGACAGACCCGCGGGGTGGAGAAATCATGCCGGCAGTTATATTTAGAAGGGTTTAATCAAGCTCTTTTGGGCTCTAGGCGATGACAAGGGGGGGGGAATGGGTTATTGAGGGGGGGGGTGGCGGGAAGGACCAGCTAGGAGCTTTGCAAACCTACCACCATCATCCAGGGTTGATTTGGAGCCGCCAAGCTGAAGCTAAACTCTTTTTGGAAAGAAGAGAGGGGCCTTGGGGAAGGACGATAACAAACCCACATCCATCCATCCAACGGATGCTGGGCTACCTGATCACGCTTGATTCTGCGCCCGCTCTAGACTCCTCTTAAGGCTTTCAAGACGAGACTGGAGAACCATTTTGTCTGAAATGGTGTGTAGGCTCTCCCGCTCGAGTCGGGGTTGGGCTAGATGACCTCCGAGGTCCCTGCCAACTCCGTTATTCTATCTGGGCATTCTAAAAAAAAAAGATGGAAGATGGAATGAGAGAAAAAAAATTAGGGGAATAGGTCGGCATTTAGAACAGAGCTGGGAGGGACCTTGGAGGTCTTCTAGTCCAGCCCCCTGCTCAAGCAGGAGAACCTACGCCATCTCGATTCTACAGTCTCTTCTTGAAAAATCTCCAGTGATGAAGCACCCACAACGTCTGGTGGCAAGCTGTTCCGCTGGTGAATTGCCCTCCCTGTTAGGAAATTTCTCCTTAACTCCAGGTTGCTTCTCTCCTTGATGAGTTTCCATCCCTTGTTTCTTGACTTGACCTCCGGTGCTTTGGAAAAGAAAGTTGACCCCTTCCTCTTTGTGGCAGCCCCTCAAATACTGGAACGCTGCTATCATGTCCCCCCCCCCCACTAAGTCCTCCTTTTCTCCAGACTGGCCAAACCCAAATCCCGCAGCCGTTCTTCACATGTTTTACTCTCTCTAGGCCTTTAATCATCTCAGTTGCTCTTCTCTGCGCTTTTTCCAAAGCCTCAACCTCTTTTTGGTAACGCGAGGGACCAAAACTGGATGCCGCGTTCCAGATGTGCCCCAATTAAGGATTTAGAAAGAGGCAGTAATACTTCGCCTGATTTTGATTCTTCTACAACCTAGGAGTGTATTAGCTTTTTTTTGGGCTGCCGGCGCGCAGGACTGGCTCATATTTAAACGATTTTGTCCACTAGGACTCCAAGGTCCCTCCGCACAGTTACTGTTTTTGAGCCGGGTTTCGCCTAATTCGTATTCGCAGCTTTGGTTTTTCCTGCCTAGGTGTAAAACCTTGCTCTCTTTTTCCCACTTAAGCAATGGAGTAGAGAAGGAGTAACTCCGATTCTTTCCACCCAGGGTTGGGATTCGGCCAGGTTCGCACCACTTCGGCAGAACCGGTAGCTAATTTTTTTTTGTTGTTGCCCGGGCCCAGAATGGATTTCCCGAAGCGGCATCCGCGCAGAGAACCGGTGGTTCGCCTATTTGAATCCCACCAACTGCTGCTTCCACCGATGTTAACGCCAGGTACCAAGATTAGGAGGAAAAGAGCCAGAAATGCAAAATGGGAGGTGAGCTCAGAGGCTGCCTGTTACGAAACCCCCGCTGCCTCTCTTGTGCGTCGAGAGGAACACAATACAACTCGTCCCCCACCCACCCGTTTCTCTCGCCCGCGTCACCTGCTTAATAAGCAGCCAGCTTCCCTTTTGTGGTTTGGTGCGGACGTGTTTCTGGGGTGTGCCGTGCGACTAGAGGAGGTGGCTGTTGTGTTCCCCACGCAGGAGGGCCTTGGTGAGCGAGGAGGCTTCAGATCTGCAAGTTCAGCTCGGCCCCCTTTTAGTGGCCTGAAATAATTAGCTGTCATAACACGGGAGACATCCGCCAGAAGCATCCCCGCTCTTCCGATGACTCAGGTGAGACATGAGACAGAGAAGCATCCTCTGTCAGTCCCACGCTACGCTCACGTGTGTTCCAAAGGCACGTGGGTCCTTCCCTTACAAAGGCTCAGAACATGGGGACGTTTTCTGCTTCAGAGGCACAGTTCGGATCCAGCCTCTTCTGCCCTAGCGTCGAATCTAGCCCTTTCCTAACTGCAAACACATTTCTCCTCCATCCTTCTTCTCCAAGCGTGGGAGTGGAGAAACCTACTTTTTTTTACTGCTGTCACTCTGCATGGAGCGAGCACCTCTCGGTGATCTACAGCCATGGTGGCGCAGTGGTTAGAATGGAGCATCGCAGGCTGACTCTGCCCACAGCCAGCAGTTCGATCCTGACCGGCTCAAGGTCGATTCAGCCTTCCATCCTTCCGAGGTCGGTCAAATGAGGACCCAGATTGTTGGGGGGTGCAAGAGAGGGCTGTAAAGCAGTGCGGAGTGGTATATAAGTCTAAGCGCTACTGGGAAGGAAGGAAGGAAGAAGGAAGGAAGGAGAGAAAAAGGAGAGAAGGAAGAAAGGAAGGAAAGAAGGAAGGAGAGAAGGAAGAAGAGAAGAAAGGAAGGAAGTAAGGAAGGAAAGAAGGAAGGAAGGAAGGAAGGAGAGAAGGAAGGAAGGAAGGAAAGAAGGAAGGAAAGAAGAAAGGAGAGAAGGAAGGAAGGAAAGAAGGAAGGAAGGAAAGAAGAAGGAAGGAAGGAAATAGAGAAGGAAGGAAGGAAAGAAGAAGGAAGAAGGAAGGAAGGAAGGAAGGAGAGAAGAAAGAAGAGAAGGAAGGAAGGAAAGAAGGAAGGAAGGAGAGAAGGAAGGAAAGAAGGAAGGAGAGAAGAAAGGAGAGAAGGAAGGAAAGAAGGAAAGAAGAAGGAAGGAAGGAAGGAAACAGAGAAGGAAGGAAGGAAGGAAAGAAGAAAGAAGAAGGAAGGAAGGAAGGAAGGAAGGAAGGAAGGAAGGAAGGAAGGAAGGAAGGAAGCCATGATTGCATAGTGGTTAGAATGCAGTATTGCAGGCTAACTCTGCCCACAGCCAGCAGTTCGATCCTGACCAGCTCAAGGTCGATTCAGCCTTCCGTCCTTCCGAGGTCGGTACAACGAGGACCCAGATTGTTGGGGGGCAAGAGGCTGACTCCGTAAACCGCTCAGAGGGGGCTGCAAAGCACGCTGAAGCGGGATATAAGTCAAAGTGCTACTGCTACTGCACAGCGCCTGGAGGGACCCATCAGCAGGTGGAGAAGTCCAGTGGCCCACCTTCTCCCTGGCTTGTATCTCTGAGGTTGACATCCCTAGGGCTGCCTGCAAATTCCTGCCATCCCTTGCCGCTGCGTGGCAAACCGTCTGCAAATCAGGCTCCTCTCAAGAGCACTGTCCTCGGTCCCTTTCTCCATCAGCGGCTGGAAGTTCTCTGGGCTTCCATTCCCACCCAAACGCCTGGCCCGTTTCCGTGGCGGTCCTGCCGCCTCTGCCCACACCAGCTACTGCCAACCGACTGCCACCTGTGCCTTCTCTGTTGCTCAGGGGGTAGCATTCCCTGCCAATTTGCCTGCCTTTCCAAAACGGGAGATTTGACGGACGCTTGGCTTGGAACAGAAGCAATTCTGCTTCTGCGTCTCCTGGCACCTTGCGGAAAGTCTGTTATCACTGGTGACCAGTGCATCGCTTTTTAAAAAATAAAAAAAAAAACACCTTTCCTTTCTTGGAATAAAAAAACAACCTGACCAATCTGGCTTCCTGTTGTATCTAATTGTCTCTTCCCTTTTCAGGAAGTAGTGCAAACAGAAAAACAGATTCCCCCCCCCCTTCTGACTTTCCTCTCTACCTAAATTGCAATTTACCCGGTTGCAGAAAGCTTTCCAGAAGGAAAACTTAGGCTGGAACTATATTATACAGTAAGAAAGACAATCTTTTAAAAAAAAATCTAGTGGCGTTTTGCACCTGTAAACAAGAAGATTGCACCAGATAATATAGAGTCCACCCAATCCCTATGTTGTCCCGGTTTATTTAAACCCCCCCACCACACACACACACACACAGAGCCGGGTGTCCGCTGCGCCTCAAACTACAATTCCTATCCTGGTTGGAGAAGGGGCAAGTTGTAGCTATGTGATGGGTTGGAATTAAAAGCTTCTTTCACAATAGTCTCTGGAAGGCAGGAAGTGGAATGTGAAGTGTGCAGAGAAGAGCAACAAAGATGATCAGGGGGCTGGAGGCTAAAATATATAAGGAACGGTTGCTGGAATTGGGTATGTCTAGTTTAATGAAGAGAAGGACGAGGGGGGACATGATAGCAGTCTTCCAATATCTCAGGGGCGGCCCCAAAGAAGAGGGAGTCAAGCTATTCTCCAAAGCACCAGAGGGCAGGAGAAGAAGCAACGGATGGAAACTCCTCAAGGAGAGAAGCAACCTAGAACTAAGGAGAAATTTCCTGACAGTTAGAACAATTAACCAGTGGAACCACCTGCCTCCAGAAGCTGTGAATGCTCCAACACTGGAAGTTTTTAAGAAGAGACTGGACAGCCATTTGTCTGAAATGGGGCTGGACTAGAAGACCTCCAAGGTCCCTTCCCACTCTGCTATTCTATTCTATTCTATTCTGCATTCCATATTCTATTCTATTCTATTCTATTCTATTCTATTCTATTCTATTCTATTCTATTCTATTCTATTCTATTCTATTCTATTCTATTCTGCATTCCATATTCTATTCTATTCTATTCTATTCTATTCTATTCTATTCTATTCTATTCTATTCTATTCTATTCTATTCTATTCTATTCTATTCTATTCTGCATTCCATATTCTATTCTATTCTATTCTATTCTATTCTATTCTATTCTATTCTATTCTATTCTATTCTATTCTATTCTATTCTATTCTATTCTATTCTATTCTATTCTACAATCTGTCTATTCCTATTCTATTCTATTCTATTCTATTCTATTCTATTCTATTCTATTCTATTCTATTCTATTCTACAATCTGTCTATTCCTATTCTATTCTATTCTATTCTATTCTATTCTATTCTATTCTATTCTATTCTATTCTATTCTACTCTACTCTACTCTATTCTATTCTATTCTATTCTATTCTATTCTATTCTATTCTTTTCTATTCTATTCTATTCTATTCTATTCTATTCTGCATTCCATATTCTATTCTATTCTATTCTATTCTATTCTATTCTATTCTATTCTATTCTATTCTATTCTATTCTATTCTATTCTATTCTTCTGGAGGGGAGACACTGCTTTGGGGGGGCTGCCCCAACGCACCTCGCACCCGAAACTGAGCGGTGCAAAAGAGACTAGCTCACTTGTTTTATCCAGCCAGGTATCTTACCCACGTAGGTAAATGTCTGTCTGGAGGCCGTTTCTGGAAGATGCGGCCTTTTGGAAGCAGTGTATAATGAGCTTGTAATGGGAAATAACATCCTGGGTGACTCCTGGGGTGATGCCTAGAATCCGGCGCTGTCCATTTCCAACCCAGGCTGTTCTGTGAAAATTAATCGCCACCTTCGGGCCTGCATAAGCAAGTAACTCGACAGAGTCCTCTCCTTACCGTCTCCTCTCCTGAAATTAAACCGGCTTTCTTCCCTGGGTGTATCCGATTCCCCCCGAAACGGATAAATGGCGAGACTTGAAGCTTGCAGGCAACGATCTCGGGGACTTGGAAACGTAAGCGCCCTTTGGCCAGTCCCCGTGGATTTCTTTTTCTGGTTTTCCCACTCCCCACTTCCCCAGGTCAGAGCAAGTCCTGGCTGCATTCGCACAACACACTGCTTTGTTAGTGTTCTCCCTGCTTCACGTTTAATGGATCCATGCATAATGCATTTCTGATCATTTGGTGGATTTATAGCCAGCGTAACTAGGTTTATTGGAGACGACAATTCATCTAGAAGGCATCTCTGTATCCTTCATTGCTCAGGTTATTTTGCTGTTCCCCTAACGAATTCTGCAAGGATTGCCCCCCAATTAGGGGCACCCTGGGATCGGCGCCCAGGGGCTCACGACATGGACTTTGAAACTGGTTAACCACAGAGTTACTTTGCATTTTAGCAGTCGAAAAAGCTAACACAATCCTTGGTTGTAGAAAACGGGGTAGGGTCGTAATCACGCGAAGTGTTACTACGGCTTTTAAAGCCACCCCTGGGAT
>NC_139530.1:5540516-5596146 GCF_947247035.1 Vipera ursinii | reverse complement strand
GTGCAAAATATGGCCTTTCGCAAGGGGCCCCAAAAGCGTCGGGAGAATGCTCGGGATTTTGTTTCTACCTTGGCACCATCGTTCTGTGTTCAGTAAGTTGCAAACTTTTCCTGCTCCTTCACCTGGGGAAACCGTTCAGACAAACTTTGTTGTTTTCTCACACACACGCACACACACAAAAGGGAAATTCAAGCATCTCAGCTCCAGGATGTGCCTGGCTTTTTATAAGAAGAGCCAATTCAAGCTCCTGGCGGCGGCGGTGGTGGTGATAAACTTGCTAAAGCATTAAAGCTCCCACTGTCAGCGGTGGAAGGAGGGTGGCTGTCCACCCCCTTGTCCCACGAGGCCCTTTGAAGCTTAAAATTGGGACAATTCGGAACGCCGACAATTGTCCCGATTCTTTATAGGCCCCGGCAACTTGCACAACAGAGCAAAGCATCCAGGAAGTTGAAAAGAGAGAGAGAGAGAGAGAGAGAGAGAGAGAGAGAGAGGGGGGGGAGGGAGGGAGGGAGGGAGGGAGAGAGAGAGAGAGAGAGAGAGAGAGAGGGAGGGAGGGAGGGAGGGAGGGAGGGAGAGAGAGAGAGAGAGAGAGAGAGAGAGGGAGGGAGGGAGGGAGGGAGGGAGGGAGGGAGAGAGAGAGAGAGAGAGAGAGGGAGGGAGGGAGGGAGGGAGGGAGGGAGGGAGGGAGGGAGGAGAGAGAGAGAGAGAGAGAGAGAGAGAGAGAGAGAGAGAGAGAGAGAGAGAGAGAGAGAGAGAGATCGCAGAAGTGAAGATTTACCTGTTTCATTCTGGGGCACCCCCGGCGTACCAGAGGTGGCAGCACCCCAACTTGGCTTGATCTGCAGAAAGCAAGCTCCCCGAGGCGCGGTAAGAGTTGGAAAAACGTAAGAGGAGACCTAGTGTTGCCACTTGGGGTGTGGGTTTGTACGCCGGGGCAGGAAGAAGTTTGGGGGTTTTTAAGACCAGAGTCACGAGAAAGCAAAGCTCAGAGGAATATCTTGCCCGAAGGCATTCCTGGGCAATTTAATGCAACAACAGAAGAACTAAATTATGTTAAGAGTCTGCGCTGAACGGCCTCAGGAAGGCCAATGCTTTGCCCTGGAGGGACCCTGGTGTGTGTTCTGTTGTCAGAGCAACTACAAAAGTCTTAGCCTTAGTAATAGCGATACGTTTCTGCCTCGCTTTGCTCTCTCTTCATAGACCAAACATCAAGGTTGGCCCCTAATCTGCAAGGCTCTTAGGATGACCCCTGACCCTTTCACCCGGCAGGGCCTGAAATTAAAACTTTTTCTTCCCAGGCGTGTGCAAGCCCAAAGCTGAAAAATGGAATAGGAATAGGAACAAACAGGTAGGATGAGATAGGATGCGGAAGATAGTCAATAAAACAGAACATAGAATAAAATAAGGTGGACGGGACAGGATGGAATAGTATAAATACAGAGTACAGTGAGCAGAATGGAATGGAATAGAATGGAGTGGATATGCAGAGTAAAATACAGAATAGAATTCGAATGCAGAATAAAATAAGATGGAACACAATAAAATACAGAACATAGTGAATAGAATGGAATAGAATAGAATAGAATAGAATAGAATAGAATAGAATAGAATAGAATAGAATAGAATAGAATAGAATAGAATAGAATAGAATAGAGTAGAGTAGAGTAGAGTAGAGTAGAGTAGAGTAGGATGGAATAGAATAGAATACAGAGTAAAATAAAGAATAGAATTAGAATGCAGAATAAAATAAAATGGAATACAATAAAATACAGAATATAGAGAATAGAGTAGAGTAGAATAGAATAGAATAGAATAGAATAGAATAGAATAGAATAGAATAGAATAGAATAGAATAGAATAGAATAGAATAGAATAGAATGAAAAAAGATTAGAATGGAATATAGAATAGAGTAGAGCAGAGTAGAGTAGAGTAGAGTAGAGTAGAATAGAATAGAAAGTAAAATACAGAATAGAATTAGAATAGAACATAGAATAAAATATAGGATAGGATAGGATAGGACAGAAATATGCCTTAAAGAGGCAGCGATGTCCTCCCTAACTCTTCCCTTCCCTTCGACCCTCACCTGGATCCCCAAAACGCCAAGTGCCCCCCACAACAACAGGTCCTGCCTCCCCCCCCCAACAGTAACTCGATGGGGATCAAGGAGGAGGCTTCTAAGCCCCAGCCCACCTGCACTTCGGATGCTCTTTAAAGGGCGGCGTTGGTCTCGCCCTCCGGGCACAGAGGAAGGGACAGACGGAGTAAGAGGACAAAAACGTCTCTCCTGAACAGTGAATCAAACGCGGCCGGCGGACCCACGGAGGAGGCCGGCCGGATGATGGAGCAGGATCCTTAGGAGAGAAAGTAGGTGTATTTCACCGCCGTGTTTATTCACTCTCCCGTCCCAGCCCTGGACAGATTTTAATTAAACAGTCATTCGCTGGGCTGTTACTCTGCCTTGGACCTTTTCCAAGTGACAAGTGTTTGTTGGAAAAGCACCACAAGGGGGTCATTTCCTTCTGCCACCCCCACCCCTCCTCGCTCCCCCCCCACCCACCCCCCCCCCCCACCCCAGCGCTTGTTAAGCTTCCTCTGTTCTGCAAATACCGCTAATTACGTTTGCTTGGCACGTGGCCAGCCTTGCCGATAACATCTTTTCATTAACACTGACCTCGCCGGGCTCAAAAGGTGCCGGTTGCAATTTCCAAACTCTTTGCCTACTACATTCAGGAAGGATCTCCATTCTCCAAGATGACATTTATGCCACCGGTTGGGCTGGAAAGATGGGGAAGAGAGCACCGCGCGGGGCTAAATCATCCAGTTGTCTCAAGCAAAGTGCACAACGGTACCCTGGACCACACTGAGTGAGAAAAATGCCGGAAATCCTAAAATCCAGAAACCACTTCTGGAACTTTGGGCTCGAGGTGGGGAAAAAAAAACAACCTTGGATTTTGGGTTTTACCCATTAAATAGGCTGCTTTATAAAGGTAAAGGTTCCCCCGCACACGCGTGCTAGTCGTTTCCGACTCTAGGGGCCGGTGCTCATCTCCGTTTCAAAGCCGAAGAGCCAGCGCTTGTCCGAGGACGTCTCCGTGGTCATGTGGCCGGCACGACTTGACGCCAAAGGCGCACGGAACGCTGTTCCCTTCCCACCGGAGTGGTCCCTATTTTTCTACTTGCATTTTTACGTGCTTTCGAACTGCTAGGCTGGCAGAAGCTGGGACGAGTAACAGGCGCTCGCTCTGCTACGCGACGCTCGGGATTCGACCCGCCAAACTGCCGACCTTCTGATCGACAAGCTCAGCGTCCTAACCCACTGAGCCACACCGCGTCCCTTTTAGGCTGCTTTATATTATTATGCGAAAAGCTGAGGTTTGGTGCTATTATCTTATTCTACTACACCAAAGGGAATCGGAAGTCGACGCCTTTCTTTCCTCCCCCCCCCCCCCCCCGTCGCCCCACAGTTTTCCCTTCCCTTTTTCCTCCTCTATTTTCTGTTAGAATAGAACAGAATGACGGAGCTGGAAGGGACCTTGTGGGTCATCTAGTCCAACCCCCCCCCTCTCCCGCCCTACCCCATTTCTGACAGATGGCAGTCCAGGCTCCTCTTGTATTTTTGTATTCTATATTATAAACTAAGAAACAAACAAATAAAAATCCCCCGTCCTGGCTTGTCGGCTACTACGAGGTTACTACAGTTTTACTTTGAGGTTACTACAGAGTTACTAGGAGTAGGAGCGGCACTTGGAAATTGGCTCTGTACACCCAGGCTCCACTCCATGTTACGATTAAAATTAAGGGTTAGGGTTATGTCTTGGTAGTGCTTACGATGATGTCACCCAGTTGGGTAATGAAATGTCTGCAAGAAAATAGCCAAGCTCAGAGCATCACTGACCACCACCTCCTCCTCCTCCTCCTCTCCCTCCTCCTCCTTCTCTCCCTCCCCTTCCTCTTCTTCTCCTCTTCTTCTCTCCCTTCACCTCCCCCCTCCTCTCCTCTTCTTCTTCTTATCCTCCTCCTCCTCCTCTCTGCAAACCTCTTCCCTTCTAGCCCTGATGATACCAAGTTGGGTAATAAAATGTTTGCAAAAAAATAAATAAATCCAAGCTCAGAGAGCACCAAGGACCCCACAGTTCTCCTCCTCCTCCTCCTCCTCCTCCTCTCCACAAACCCTTCTCTCTCCTAGCACTGATGACGTTACCTAGTTGGGTCACGAAACGTCTGCCAGAAAACCACCCAGCTCAGAGAGCACCAAGGACCCCACACTCCTCCTCTTCCTCCTCCTCCTCCTCCTCCTCTCCACAAACCCTTCTCTCTCCTAGCACTGATGACGTTACCTAGTTGGGTCATGAAACGTCTGCCAGAAAACCACCCAGCTCAGAGAGCACCAAGGACCCCACACTCCTCCTCTTCCTCCTCCTCCTCCTCCTCCTCCTCCTCTCCACAAACCCTTCTCTCTCCTAGCACTGATGACGTTACCTAGTTGGGTCACGAAACGTCTGCCAGAAAACCACCCAGCTCAGAGAGCACCAAGGACCCCACACTCCTCCTCTTCCTCCTCCTCCTCCTCCTCCTCTCCACAAACCCTTCTCTCTCTTAGCACTGATGACGTTACCTAGTTGGGTCATGAAACGTCTGCCAGAAAACCACCCAGCTCAGAGAGCACCAAGGACCCCACACTCCTCCTCTTCCTCCTCCTCCTCCTCCTCCTCCTCTCCACAAACCCTTCTCTCTCCTAGCACTGATGACGTTACCTAGTTGGGTCACGAAACGTCTGCCAGAAAACCACCCAGCTCAGAGAGCACCAAGGACCCCTCTTTTCAACCCTGAGCTACACATATTCTCCTTTATTGATACGTATGTTTCCATGCGGAGCTGTGAACACACACACACACACACACACACACACACACACACACGCACACACACCTGCGCAGAGACCAAAGGACGTAGGACAACTCTGTAAAAAACCCAAGAAACCCCACCGCCGTTTATCTGAGGCCGAGTAAAATGTGAATTAATTCATCACCGATTTTGCCCTTGATGCCAACTATCCAAGTCCACCCAGCTTCTAGTCTCGAGGCCCAGAAAGTCTAAACGCAGTCTTGAAATTAAGATGGCTATAAGAAGGGGCCGTACTTTGGGGTGAACCCTAAAAAGACACACACACACACACACCCGCCAATCACGGCGGTCATCTAGCTGTTCCCCGTCTCCCGCAGTGGGCAAACGTGGGAACCGCTGCTTGAAGGCTGGCTTAGCCGCCGTTCGGCATCTCGGCTGGCTCGAAGTCTATAAACCTCTCTAAAAACACCCAGATCCGGCAAGGAGAAAGCATCCCTTTGCAATGGAGCTTCCGGATGAGTAATTGTTGACACTCGGAGGCAAATAAATGCGCGCCGAAGACGGTACAGCGTATTAATGATCGTGGCAGGTTATGTGTCTTAATTATCCAATTTCGCTCACTGGATGGTAATGGAGGGAGGGAGGGCAGAGAAGGGGGCCGGAAAAATAAGGAGGGAAGGGGAAAAAAAAAAAGCAGATTAACATAGAGGAGGCAGAATTTTTAAGAGGGGTTTTATTTTTGTTTGGTGTGTCTTTTCTTTTTCATGGCGGTTTATTTGCACAGTCCAGTAAATGAGAAATGACCCATACATTATTTAGCAGCATTAAGACTAGACAATTTGTCGTGCCTTGACATCGGAGCTGTTAGGCCGCCTCGTGCTATGACGTCACGCAAGGCTCGTTTACTGGCAGTCCCCCGGCTTAACGACCACGATCGGCAGGAAAAAAAAACCTTCCACCGTTAAGTAACGCGGCTGTTTGTTTTTTTTTTAGTTTTTTTTTGCCCACGGTCGTTAAGCAAATCGCACGGTCGTTAAGCAAATCCGCCGGCTTCGCTTGCTGGAAGCTGTTCTGGGAAGACGGCGAATGGCGCGATCCTGCAAGCGTCGTAAATTGAGCCCTGGTGGCGCAGTGGGTAGAATGCAGCGTCGCAGGCTGACTCTGCCCACAGCCAGGAGTTCGAGTCTCACCGGCTCAAGGTTGACTCAGCCGTCCATCCTTCCGAGGTCGGTAAAATGAGGACCCAGATAGTTGGGGGCCATAGGCCGACTCTGTAAACCGCTTAGAGAGGGCTTTAAAGATCTGTGAAGCGGCATATAAGTCTAAGGGCTATTGCTATTCCTAAATACAGGCCAAGTGCCCAAAATTTGATCACGGGATGCTACGACCGTCTTAAGTGTGAGGACCAGTTACAAGTCTCAAGGAGAGAAGCAACTTAGAACTAAGGAGAAATTTCCTGACAGTGAGAACAATTAATCAGTGGAACAACCTGCCTCCAGAGGTGGTGAATGCTCCAACGCTCGAAGTTTTTAAGAAGAGACCGGACAGCTATGTGTCTGAAATGGTGTAGGGTTTCCTGCCTGAGCAGGGGGTTGGACTAGATGACCTCCAAGGTCCCTTCCAACTCCGCTATTCTACTCTATTCTGTTCTGTTCCATCCTATCCTGTCCTACTCTATTCCATTCCTCTTCGTTCTGTTCTGTCCTATTGAGTCCTTCTTTCCCATGCCATTTCAACGGTCACTAAACAGATGGTCGTTAAGTTGAGGACTACCAGGACCATCATCCCACCTAAGAGAGAAACTACCAAAGACTGGTGATGGAAGTGAGGGGTTCATGGGTCCAGGATGAGAGGATTGACAAAATGGTAGGAAGGAGGGGAGGAAAAAAAAGTTCATCAGCAACGAATCATTAAGATCTTGACCAGCCTAGAACACTATAAAAAGGAGATTAAACAAGTTTATGGAAGAAAAAGAGGGTTGTGGTTTGGGATGGAGCCTCCAAAACTAGAGGCACTCTACCTCCAATTAACAGCCGCTGGAGATACGTATCACATGGGGAAATATTAGTGTGATTGGGCCTGGATGATGGGCTTCCTAGAGGCCCTTCACGGGCAGATCACGGGTTGTACAAGCTGTCTGCTCTGATCTAGACTGATCCTGATTCCTCTTCCCCCATCCCAAAGCAATGGGTCGCTCACTAAGGTCTCAAGACGAATCCCGACTGGAGATCACTGAAGGACTTGATCTTAAATCCACAGGCCAGCAGGAGGTGAGGTGGTATGGGGGACCACCATCCTATTTTGAGGGAACTGGCTTAAATTTGCACTCGCTTCTGAATGCTGAGACCTCAAAGTCTATGGTTAATTTGCAGGCAAGGATTAAGTTGGTCTAGAAGACCTCCAGCGTCCCTTCCAACCCAGTTAGTCTGTTGGGTGTCTTGGTAGGAAGAGACAGTCCTAATTTCCTTGATGGGCAGGGAAGCAAAGGAGAAGACCAACGTCCTCGGTGAAGCTACAAGGAGTTACGTTTGCCGGGTCGTTCCAAAAGCAGCTTGTACCGGCCACTCAAACCCTTGTTTGAGATGCTTTGTCCCCCTTGGGCAACACGAGAGTAACTGGGATAAGGGCTCCCATTGGGGAAGGGAAATTTCTCAGCTCTTTGCTTCCAAACCGCGGCGACACCAAGTCCGCTAGGAAACGGAGGTTGAACTGCCGGTTCACGCAGTAGACGAGATTTCCGACGACGGCACACTGGAAGCCAGATGGGAAGGACATCGGGTGGGTGGCACACTCATACCACAGCTTGGCCTTGGCACTGCAGCGATAGACTCCAATGCCCATCCTCTGGTTGAGGTCAAAGCGGTAGATGAAGCCGTTGACGCTCACCATCTCAGTTGTCCTCTCATGACTTCCTCCGGTCAGGCTGACTTTCCAGGTGTCCGTCCGTCTGACGTACCTCAGCAGCATGTATCTCAAAGTGCCTCCTGTGACACAGATCTCCCCGTCGCAGACGGTGGCGGTGTGGGCCACCGCAAAGGTGTTGTTGGGCAGAGGGGCCGCAAACGTCCAACGATCCAGGCGCGGGTCGTACCGTTCCACTGTGTAGAGGCATTCTCCGCCAATGGCGTAGAGGCAACCATCCAGGGCCACCAGCTTACAGTGGGGTCTGGCTTGGTTGAGGGGACAGATCTCCTGCCAGATGTGTGTCAAAGGGTTGTAGCAGAAGACGCGGTTGGATGGTTTCTGATACCTTCCAAACCCTTCACAACCAGCCACAACGAAGAGGTAGTTGAACATGCTGCAGATGGCACAACCCTTGGAGATGGCTTCAACGGGGATGTGGGTTAACGGGTGCCAAGCATCTTTCTGGTCATCGTAGTAAGAAAGTCCACTTCTGTGGCATCCAACATCTGCCACCGTCATGTATTTTTTGCCTCGCATCCTCTTCTCCAGGATCAAGTCCCTCTCCGCAGCGTTGAGCTGGCGGTAGATGGCCTGGGTCTTCAGCACTTGGAGATAGTTGTCACTCATGACCTTGTAGACCGCCTCTTGCAGATCCTTAAGTCTCTGCTTCTTGGCCA
Organism: Vipera ursinii; assembly: GCF_947247035.1. Lineage (NCBI taxonomy): Eukaryota > Metazoa > Chordata > Lepidosauria > Squamata > Viperidae > Vipera > Vipera ursinii. The sequence goes on along the minus strand of NC_139530.1, from coordinate 5,587,719 downwards.
TACACAAGACCTGGTAGCAGTTCCCCAGATCTAAGTGTACATCCAGAGAGGAGTCTGAACTCAGTGGGACCTGGAAAAATTTAGCACCATCCACAAGCTCCACCGATGGCTCTTCTCTTCCACTGCTCAGGAGCTTTTGCATGGATCTCATCAGAGATGAGCTAGAGTCCAAGTGAAGAAGAGCTGGAGGTGAGGTATGGCCACTTGAGGGCCCAATTCCTGGAGAACCAAAGTCTTCCATCGGCACCTGTAACTCTGGATTATCTACTATTTTTTTGAAGCTTTCTTTCCGGCTGAGGCTAGGTCTGCCCAACAGAGGTTTCGAGGAGATGGCTTCTTCCACAGCAGCTGTCTCTCTTTGGTCCTTCCATTGGGTGTCCTTTGCAGGACTAAGGAGAACATTAGACGATATCTCCGGAAGCTTCTCCAAAACAAGCTTGTTGGCTTCATCTTTGGTCACCGATGAGCAGACAGGTTCCTCAGCCCAACATTTCTTGGATACATTAAGTATGTTGATAGTAGAGAGGTTATAGGATCGTTGGAGATCCAGGTTGGGACCAAAGGTGGTTTTATTCACAATGGATTGAGAAGTAGACTCAATGTAGTAGTTGTAGACTTTGCTTCTCAATTGAGTGTCTTCAGTTTTCCCAGAACTTTGCTTCTCTTTGATGAAGTTCTCCTCCACCTCAACTTGGGCCACAGAGGAGAAGGCATAGGCCAAACGAGATTGCATGTGGCTGTGGCTGATGGCCAAGCCCATATCACTGGTGGCATAGAAGGACTGGATCTTCTCTGGGCCAAACCTCCTCTCCACAACTTGTTTCTTGGTCTCTTTTCCCAATGGTTGACCTTCTCCTCTTTCCAAACTGATGTCACTCCCAGCTGTGGGATGGACATCCTTCTCTACCGGCTTGGCACAGCTAGATTCAGCTTTGACAGGATCAACATCCCATCCAGACCCCATTGAGTTGCAGAGTTCCCTCTCTCGGTTGAGTAGACCTACAGCTCTGGAGTGACCTCCTAAATTGTCCAAATCAGCCCCGGCTTTGCTACTAGTGCAGTTCTGGATGGTGTCCCCAGGCTTGTCTTCGGATCTCCACCCTTGTTCCACCCCGGATTCTGTACGGCTCGCTTCCCCTGCCTCTTGTTTCTTTCCTGCCTCAGTATCTCTCGTGTCAGGCAGCTCTCTGCCTGCAGGGATCTGAGCCTGCCCACACGCTTCCGTTATTCCACATCTACCCACCTGCATCAGCTGATTGGTCCCTGGGTGGCATGGCTCCGTCTCCTTTCTCCGCTCTCCTCTGTGCCTCAGTGCCACTTGCTTGTTTTCCTCCTGGCTGCCAACCTGCCTTTCTCTTTGCTCTGCCCCGGTGACATTGGCATCCGCCGCCCGGGCTGGGATGGTGCCCAGAGGCACTCGAGACTTGAAATACCGGTAGGCCAACATCAGCAAGAGCAAGGCCGTGGCGGAGAGGGCCAGCCGGCCAGCCAGAGGCATCTCCCACGGCTGAACCCCGCTTCCTTCGGCACGGTGGGGCATTTTCCCATATCACGGAGGCACTTAGGAATGCGTTGAATAATCTCCAAGGAACAACTTCGAGTGGATCAGGGCTGTCTCTCTCCCTTCTCTGCAAAGTGACTTTCACCTGTCGGCTGACCGGTGCAAAGAGATTGTCAACCTGCTCTCTCGCTGTGCCAGGTGTCTGTTTACTATAGGTTTGCATATCTGAGGAAGGTGGGCCGGGCTGGAGGCAGGTAAGACAAACCGGAAGGCGAAAGAGAAGCGGAAAGCTCTCCGACAGAGTAACAGCGATCGGAAGCTTTCCTAAAACAAGGGAAGGCTGTTGTTTCTATTTGGAACTTGGCATAGGTTTATAAAGCTTCTTAATCCGTTTTTCATCCGAGGTCAGTCCTATCGTATGAAATTCCGTCTGTTCTTTCTAAAAACCCAGATGTTTCAAACCTCTTTTTTCATACCTCATTCGCATTTGCAGCTAGGGCCAACCGTGACGGGTCCGCACCCTTGTTCTTCTCATTCTTGTCTATGTTTTAATCCCCCCCCCGTTGTTCAAAAGGTCTTTGTAAGTCGCAGTTTTCTCAACACTTTATTAAGTTTGGGTGAACAAACGCTTCCGTCGTTGAGAGCCACCCAGGTATTTTCCTACAGATTTTCGCTTTTATTTCACCGGAAGGCGAAAGAGAGAAAGAGAAGCGGAAAGCGCGATACAATAAAAATTATCTTAAGCTTTTGTAAACTGGAAAGGGGTTTGTTTGTTTTTTTGAAGACGAGGAGGTAATAAATAGGTTTAAAAACAAACGATCTGAAAGCCATTAATTCCCCTGACCGATTTCTCTTACAGATCCTGCTGTAAAACAACAGGCTCCTATCCACGCAGGTAGTCCTCAACGTACGACCCCCCAATGGAACCCCAAAATTTCTCTTGCTAAGCGAGACCGTCGTTAAGTGATTGCCCCCCCTCCCCCATTTTGCGATCTTTCTTGCCACAGTTGTTAAGCGCAGTTGTTCAGTTAGTAACACGGTTGTAAAGTGAATTCGGCTTCCCCACTGACTTGGCTGATCGGAAGGTTTGCCAAAGGGGAATCACGTGATCCCGGCACAACTGCGACCATCCTAAATACGAATCAGTTGCCGAGCCTCTGAATTTTGATGACTTAACTACGGGGAACGCTGCAACGCTCTTTAAGGGTGGAAAAAAATGCCCTCGGTGCTGTCGTAACTTCAAACGGTTACAAAATGAACTTTTGTTAAGTCGAGGGCTATTCGCTGTGTTTTCTCAGATTTAAGGGATCCCCCCACGCTTAGCCGGACTCCCCGCACGGAGCGCCAGATCTGATGAGTTGCTAAAGAAGAATTTAAAGACGGTGCCCGAAAGATTCTCCACAAACGATTCCTTATTTTAGCTTGTGTGTGGAATTCAGCCTGGCTTGTGTGTTTTTCAGCACAACTCTACCGCCTTCATCCCCACAACGAGACAATGAAAAGGCAGCTAGAAATATATAAAAGGTAAAGGTAAAGGTTCCCCCGCACATGCGTGCTAGTCGTTTCCAACTCTAGGGTCCGGTGCTCATCTCCGTTTCAAAGCCGAAGAGCCAGCGCTTGTCCGAGGACGTCTCCGTGGTCATGTGGCCGGCATGACTAGACGCCAAAGGCGCATGGAACGCTGTTCCCTTCCCACCGGAGCGGTCCCTATTTTTCTACTTGCATTTTTACGTGCTTTCAAACTGCTAGGTTGGCAGAAGCTGGGACGCGTAACAGGCGCTCACTCTGCTACACAGCACTCGGGATTCAACCCGCCAAACTGCCAACCTTCTGATCGACAAGCTCAGCGTCCTAACCCACTGAGCCACCGCGTCCCTAGAAATATATAAACAGGCCCCCAATTTTTTTTGGGGGAGGGGGTTTCTTCTGCCTTGCGGCCAGAATGTATCCGACAACAGAAAACGCAGTTCCAGGTTTTTATAAGGCACCTTTTTAAAACTTCTGTTCCTTTTTCTCCGGCCAACTTGTTACTCTTTTTTTTTTAGCAATGTCCAAAACAGCACCGTGGAAAAACACAAGACTCGTGACACATTTCTGCCCGGGGCTGTGTTTGCACAGCCGGATCTGAGCTAGCAGACGGGTTTACATAGCGCACGGAGTTTGGTTCGTTTTCATCTTGGTTAGTTGTGATTCCGGGTGGGATAACCTGCCCCCCCTCCCCCCCAAAGTTTGTGGTTCCACGCCTTTTGCAAAATCAGGTGGAAATCAGGCTAAGCTTGTGTTGGTATCCCAGTCTGTGTCCGCCCGTCGCTGTGGTTGGAAACGATCGTGGTTTGTGACGTGTTTGTCTTCAGTTCACGCTTCCGATTATGAATTCCATCTTAGAAGCTTTGGAAAGGTTAAATGTTCTAGGCTCCTGTTTGTGCGCACTGGCAAACGTTATGAAGCGGTCTAAAAAAAAAAGATTTTCGTGTAAATACTGCTCAGTCTGTAAGGCCAGAGCGGTTTCAAACATGTCGTTTCCCCTCAAGCGTGAAATAATTACAGATGTAGACGGTGCAATTAACTTTTGTACATTAGGCCGAAGCGGGCCTTAACGGATGCCTCCCGTGGCTGAGAAAAATGGGGCTACGGCCGTGGTTTTTTTTTTAAAATGTAAAAAGTGAAAAGGTTGCAGAAAGCGGGGTGGGGGGGGGAAGAAGCTGTCAAGACAAGCACCGAACAAAAGCATTTTTGAGGCTTGTCCGTCTGAATTTTCATCCTGAGGTTTCTCTGTCTGTCTTTTCTCTAAATAAGGAACTCAAACTGAAGAGTGGTATAAAACACGGTTTTGATTTTGTAGGTTGCGCTGTAGAGGAGAGGTGTGTGTGTGTGTGGGGGGGGAATAGAACTTATTCTGATAAAAATTCTACTAATATTGCTCCAGGAGGTAGCTGCCAGAATGCCCTATTTTTAGGAATTAATTTGATGGAAGGGGTGCAGAATAGTTTCTTAGAAGTTGGGAGTTTCGGTCCTACACCTCTTAAAAAAAACACCTTTGGAGTCTTTCTTTCTTTCTTTCTTTCTTTCTTTCTTTCTTTCTTTCTTTCTTTCTTTCTTTCTTTCTTTCTTTCTTTCCTTCCTTCCTTCCTTCCTTCCTTCCTTCCTTTCTTTCTTTCTTTCTTTCTTTCTTTCTTTCTTTCTTTCTTTCTTTCTTTCTTTCTTTCTTTCTTTCCTTTCTTTCTTTCTTTCTTTCTTTCTTTCTTTCTTTCTTTCTTTCTTTCTTTTCTTTCTTTCCTTTCTTTCTTATAGCCAAGAGGAGAGTGATACGTACAGGTAATGCTCGACTTACAGCAGCTTATTTAGTGACCATTATCACGGCACTGAAAAATATGAGTTACGACCGTTTTTCAGACTTCTGACCGCCGCAGCATCAACGTTCGGGGCCCTTGGGCCACTGAACTCGTATTTACGACCAGTCGCAGCGCTCCGAGGTCAGGTGATTCCCCTTTTGCAACCTTCGGACGAGCAAAGGGAGATTCGGTTAACGGCCGTGTTACTAACCTGACCACTGCGGCGATTCGCTTTGCGACGGTGGCAAGAAAAGTCGACTTCCGCTTAACAACGGCTAGCAAAAGACACCTGGGGCTCCATTGCAGCCGTTAAGTCAAGAGCTACCTCTATTTCCTCCCCAGGACCAAAGGGGAAACAGGATGATTTGACGCAAGCTTGGGAACGGCTGCCACCATCCCGTGGCTGCCACGGGGTGGGGTGGGGGGGGCACTCAGCAGACCTCTTCATGGGCATTTAGTGAGTGCAGTTAAGACGTGCAGCCGGGCGGTGCAAAGCATCTGATAATTTTGCTGCAATTTTACCCCCGGTGTAGCAAGTAGAAAAACAGGTTGTTGGGCTTCCGGTGGTGTCGCGGCGCCGAAGACAGCCTTCCCGGGCTGCCCGCGGCTCAGCTGTTTGTTTTTTCGCCCGTAACAGCGCCGAACAGCTGTTCGGGCGAAATTGAAGCCCCCTCCTCGGGAGAAGAGGAGGGGGTGAGGCCCCAGGTAGGGGTTGAGTTCTCCGAGGCCGCCTGAGCTCGGAGCTTGGGCGGCTGAAGGATTGAACTCCCCCGAAGCCTGGGTTGCTCCCAGCTGGCCGGCGTGTCTGCTCTGAACTTCTTGGAGCAGAGCCAGGCGTCTGTGAACCATCCCTGCCTGAAGAAAGGACTATGATTTAAAGGAGCAGGCAGAGCGATACAAGAGATAAAGGTGAAGAGGCTTATTTTATTATACTCTCTAACTACTTGAACTTTTTAAACTCTAAGTGAAAGTGCGTCATATTTGAGGATTAAAAGATGGCGGCGAAACCTCCCCCTAAAACTCTTCGGAGTGGTGGATCCTCGCCAGTGCAACAATCATCTTTACAGGCGTTGCACCCTTCTGAAGCGCTGACAGCGAAGGAGTTTCGAGATGCTGTGGATAAACTTTTGGACTCAATTAATCAATCAATGGCTGACAAATTTGCGCAGATGGAGGAGAAATTGGAGAAACTGGAGGAGAGAATGGAAGAGAGGATGGAACAGAAGCTCAGCGTGATGAAGGTAGACATTTTGTCTTCAGTGCATAAAGTGGCGGAATGTGTGGAAGAATTAGATGAAAAGATGGATGATTTGGCTCAAAGGAATGCTATATTAGAAGTTAAAGTAAGAGAGAATGAAAATGTAAGAGACAAACTGGAGAAGGACTTAAGTTTAGCCCAATTTTACCAGATGCAGTTTGCTGTCAGAATCAGAGGCTTAAAAGAGGATACTAAAGAAGATTTGAAGCAGCTGATCTCTGAGGCTTTTGAAGAAGTATTAAACCTGCCAGCATCTGAAATAAGAGCAGCTATGGATAAAGTGTTTCGGGTGAATTCATGGATTGCCAGACAGAGGAAGTTGCCTAGAGATGTGGTGGTTTATTTTGCAAAAAGAGAGATCAGAGATCAAATTATACAAGCTGCCTATGATGTTAAAGTGGTGATTGCTGAACAAGAAGTTTTGGTTTTAAAAGAAATTCCTCCAAGGATTTTAAGGGGAAGGAAGGATTATACATTCCTCGTGCATGAGCTCAAGCAAAGAGATATAAGGTTCAGATGGGAGATTCCTCAGGGGCTGATGGTGATGCATGAAGGTAAAAAGTACCGGTTGATTACTGTGAAGCAAGCGCGTGATTTCTACAATAATGTCCTAAAAGCAACCCCATTAACGCTCCTGGAAGCTGGAAAAGGATCTGGAGAAGAAGAACAACAAGAGGAGGAAACAGAGGAAAGTGGCGTGGGAGGAGATCAAGTTACAACTTCTTTGGATGATCCTAGAGAGCAAAGAGTGACGCGTGCTGCTTTAAAACGAGCAAAGAAAATAATAGAACAAGATCAGCAAAAGACTTCAGTTTCTTCGCAACGTATATACAGTCAAGCTGTGGGAGGGGCACGGCCTAAAGAAGTTAGTCCTATCAAGGCTGTGGTCCAAGGGCTTCTGGATGATATGCATGGCAACTAAATTTTTAACTTGGAATGTTAATGGACTAAATTCACCGCAGAAGAGGAAGAAAGTTTTTCAATATTTAAAGCAATTTAAGATAGATGTTATATGCTTGCAAGAAACGCATATTAGAGTTTTGGATCAAAAGTATTTACTGAACTCGAGACTGGGTACGCATTTTGTTGCCTCTGCAGAGAATAAGAAAAATGGAGTAGTTGTTTATGTTAAAAGTGCCTTAACAGCAGACTTAATTGAAGCAGATAAGCATGGAAGATATGTTATGATTGAGCTGCTGTTAGAAGGTAAAAAGATGCTTCTAGTTGGACTATATGCACCTAACCAACAACAAGTTGATTTTTTTAGCTTACTTCATACAAAGCTTACCCAGTTGGATTATAAATCTTTTATTATTATGGGAGATTGGAATGGTGTTCTGGATGTACACTTGGATAAAGCTGGAGCTTTTAAGCGTATTCCAAGCCACGCCAGACTGCCTAAAACTTTTTTTGAATTGAAGGATGATCTCGAATTGCGAGATATATGGCGGGAGAGGCACCTGCAGGAGAAGGATTATACTTTTTACTCTGACAGACACCAATCTTTCTCAAGGATTGATTTTATTTTGTTGACTAATGATTTCTTTTTGAGAACTAAAAAAGTGAAGATATGTGCAAGAACTATTTCAGACCACAGTCCAGTTTGGTTGGAGATTGATAAGGAGAAAAGCGACAGGCGCTCGTGGCGCGTAAATGAGAACTTGTTTAGAGATCAGAGAAATGTGGAAGAATGTAAACAGCGGATGAAGGATTTTTTTGAGATTAATATGAATAAGGGTACCTCTATGGATATGGTTTGGGATGCTAGTAAGGCCTATATGAGAGGTGTGTTGATATATATGAATAATAGATGTAGACGTGTAGTGGAAACTAGAAGGAAAGAACTGGAGAATGAAATAAAGGAAAAAGAAAGGGCTTTGATTTTGAATCCAGGGGACGTGAAGATTAAAGAGGCTATTAGGTTGTTAAGAGGACAATTTGATAAATTAATGGCAGACCAAGTGGCAACCAATCTGCGGTTTGCTAGGCATAATACTTTTTGCAACGCTAATAAACCAGGCAGATGGTTAGCCTATAGACTGAGGAAGAAACAAAGGGCCTCTAATATAGACAAGATTGAATATAAAGGAAGGGTCGTGTTTCAACAGAATCTTATTAAGGATGCTTTTGTGGATTTTTACTCGAAATTATATACCAAAGAGGAAATTGAGGTAAAAGATATTGATAAATATTTGGAGAATGCTAATATTCCGGTCCTTACGCAAGCACAAAGAGAGGGGATTAATCAACTGATCACAGAAGAAGAAATCCTTACAGCAATTAAGGATTTGAAGGTTGATAAGGCGCCCGGTACAGATGGCTTGTCTGCGGCTTTTTATAAAAATTTACAATTTGAGATGATAAAACCGTTAAAGGAACTGTTCCAGACAATCCAGAGGGGGGGAAAGGTGCCACCGTCTTGGAGAACAGCTTTTATCTCATTGATTCCGAAGGAAGATCAGGATGCTACTCAAGTTAAAAATTATAGACCGATTTCGCTTTTAAATACAGATTATAAGATATTTGCTAAGGTTTTGGCTAATAGACTGATGAGGGTTCTGCAACAGGTGATTCATGGGGATCAAACGGGGTTTATTAGTGGTAGGCAAATGAAAAATAATGTTAGACATATAGTTGATGTGTTAGAGTATTTGGAAAGGCACAACCAGATCTCTGCAGCGCTAATCTTTTTAGATGCTGAAAAGGCTTTTGATCAATTGAATTGGCAATTTCTGTTGAGAATGTTAGATAAAATGGATTTTGGGGAAAATTTCTTACAGCCGATTAGGGCATTATATCAAAAGCAAACTGCCCGAATCATAGTTAACAATAGTCTGACGGCAGTATGTAATATTGAGAAGGGCACAAGGCAAGGATGTCCGTTATCGCCCTTGTTATTTGTATTAACTTTAGAGATATTATTGAACAAGATTCGGAATTCGGAAAAAATTAAGGGGATACAAGTTGGAGACCAGGACTATAGATTGAGAGCATTTGCAGATGATCTGGTTGTTACAGTGACCCAGCCAGAGAACTCTGTTGTGGACCTGATAGAGATAATAACACAATATGGGAAGGTTTCTGGATTTAAAGTAAACATACAGAAAACTAAAATTTTGGCTAGAAACATGACAGTTTCACAGAAGGCCTTCTTGGAAGGATTAACTGGATTTGAGATTGTTAAAAGGGTTAAATATTTGGGGGTAATTTTGTCGCCCTCGAATACAAAGCTATACAAAAATAATTATGAAAAATTGTGGGGGAAAATTCAAAAAGAATTGGAGAGTTGGCAAAAATTGCAATTGACTTTGTTGGGACGGATTGCAGCAGTGAAAATGAATGTCCTGCCCAAATTTTTATTTTTATTCCAAATGATACCGATTCTTAAGAAAGACTCTAATTTGGAGGAATGGCAGCGTGGTATCAATAAATTTGTGTGGGCAGGGAAAAAGCCACGAGTTAAACTTAAGATTATGCAGGATATTCGTGAGAGAGGTGGCCTTAAATTGCCTAATTTTAAATTATATTATGAAGCTGCTGCATTAGTAGGAATAAGTGATTGGATCAATTTGACGCAATCGAGGTTATTAAATCTTGAGGGCCATGATTTGTTGTTTGGCTGGCATGCATATTTGTTGTATGATAAGAAGGTAGGTACTGTGTTTAGGACGCATATTTTAAGACAGGCATTGCTGAGAGTTTGGAAGAAGTATAGACATAAGCTAAGTTGTAAGATACCATTGTGGGCAATTCCAAAACACGCAATAGAAAATATACATGCTGGTTTCAAACACGATGAGACTACCTATAAGGAAATTTTAAGTTTGGAAAGGAATGTTTGGTGCTTGAAATCATATAGCTTCTTGCGAGAAGAGAAGGTTGTTCAAACATGGTTTCAATATACTCAGTTACGGGCCAGGTGGAAAGAAGACCAGAAAATTGGATTTGCAACGATTGATGAAAATCTGATAAAGCAAATTAGAAATCAGGGACCTGCACACATTAAACGGATATATCTTGCATTGATAGAGATTGATTCAGAAACAGAGCTTGTTAAGGACTGTATGATAAAATGGGCCCAAAATATCCAGGAAGTTATTACAATGGACATGTGGGAGAAGATTTGGGTGAGGAATGTGAAATTTACTCAAGCTCAAAATTTAAGAGAGAATTTTTATAAGATGTTTTATAGATGGCATCTAGATCCTAAAAAGCTTGCAAGTATGTACCCGAATTATCAGCCTAAGTGTTGGAGGTGCGGGGCTGAAGATGCAACATATTTTCACATATGGTGGACATGTAAAAAGGTTAAGGCCTTTTGGATTAAAATTTGGTGGAATATACAGAAGATCTTTAAAAGGAGGATAAAGTTTTGTCCGCAATTTTTTTTGTTGGGAATAATTGTTGATGCTACAGTGGTGGACTCCAAGTTGATGCTGAATTTAGTCACGGCAGCAAGACTTTTGATAGGACAATATTGGAAGAAAGAGGAGCTGCCGACTATAGAAGAATGGACTTTAAAGGTTTCCGACCTGGCAGAGATGGCGAAGATATCGGCTTATTTGAAAGATTACTCGCAAGAACGTTATATTTTGGAATGGAGAAAGTGGATTGAGTTTATCCAGAATAAGTATAGGGTTAAGAAGTTTTATTTAGCATTCGAATAAGTCTTCTTTCGAGTTTTTTCTTTTCTTTTCCTATTTTTTTTTTATATATATTTAATAATGTTAAGTTTTGTTTGTTCTTATATAAGTTAGAGAGTGATGGATTTTAGAATTTATGGTTGTTAGTATATGGTTGCTTATGATTGCTTTTATATATATATACCTTGTATTTAGCTCTGGGAAGTCCGGGGGGGGGGGGAGGGGGGTGGGGGGGAGGGAGGGGAGGGAAGAGGGAGGGGGGAAGGGGGGAGGGAAGGGGGGAGGGAAGAGGTAGGGGGGAGGTAGGGAGGGGAGGGTGGAGGGGGATGGGGGTTTTTAATGGAAAATTGTATTGTAAAACTTTTCAATAAAAAAAAAAAAAAAAAGAAAAACAGGTTGTCATAAACCTCAAGTCAACATATGCCTCCCGTCTCCGATTTCTTTCTAGGATCCTGGTGACTCAGAGCTGCAGACAAGTGTACTTATTCTCATTTTGCCAAGCCCAGCTGGCGGGGCAGCATTCAGCTCTTATATAGAGATTGGCGTTCTCCTTGGCCTAAGCCCATTCGGCTGACTTGCCTGGCGAGTCAAGATTTAGAGCAGGAAAAAGAAGGTAACAACAGCAAAAAGCTTCATTTGGTCCAAGAGGATGATGTAGTCTAGCCGGGAGGTCACGAGCGCATGGGCATCTCGGTCCAGATAGGGCCGCAACTTTTAGGATGCCCCCAACACTTTCTAAGGTGGACCAACTGTCCTTCCATACCTTCTTTGACATGCAATGGCGTTGGGTTTGGGGTTTAAGGTGGCCCACACATCCCCGCGAGAGGGCTGCCGATGCTAATGGCTGGATTTGAAAGTCAAAAAATAAAAAACCAGACCTGTTTTGTTTGTTTTTCTGAAAAAGAGCTTGGTTGGTTCGTTGTCCTGGAAAAGTTGGGTGTTGAAGGTCCCGCCTGTCCAAGTGTCACGCTCCGATGAAAGCTGGGATCTTGCTAATTGCCTGGATTTTGCCGGCAAAGTTCTGGGCCTTTTTTTTCTTTTTCTTTTGGAGAACATCTCTGGAGCATCTTCCTGCAGACTTTATTATTTTTGCAAAAGCCAGCTTGGAAGCAAGCGGGTGGATTTGGGGAAAGCAATGAATTATGCCTGCAATCGTGAGTGACCCCGTGAAGCTCGGCTGGTTGTTCCTCACTGTAATTGTGCGGAAATGACGGGAGAGTAGGACCTTGCCGATAAAAGCGTTCCTTGAAATCCCCACCAGGTTTGGCCTCTTTGCACTGGGCAGAGGTAAATGACAATGCGGGTGGACAGAGGGCATCACCGCTGCCGTTAGTAAGTAGGTGGGCACCACCAAGATCATGTCTCAAAAATATTCAAGTGGTCACTGTGGGGGTGGGCTAGGAAGATCAGTGAGGAGACACCTGGAATCTCTGTGGGTTGCGTCCCCATGGACCCAAGAGAAAACAACAGGAGAGATGATGGTCTTAAGAACTTCTCCACCTCTCCAAAGGAAGGACTTTCGTTCACCTTCGCGGCATCGGGCTGGACTGCAGAAGTCATTAATCTGGTGGCAATGATGAATTTACGTTTTTACAGCTTTCCATGGAGACAGCTGCCGGCAAACAGATGGTCCAAGGGCAGAACATCCATTGCTGGAGGTCCCCTGTGGTGTGTTTCCTCCAGAGCTTCAGGGTCCCATCAACTTGGACAAATACCAAGGAAAGGGCAGCGTTTTCCCCCAAAAAGGTTTAGGGGGAACTGACTTGATGTCTACCATTTCTTGTCCTTGCACCCGTCCATGGGATAAAGAGAAGGAGCACCCACGGTGCCGACATGATTGGAGCAGAGCCTAAGGAGACACCTTCACCTAACCTCATGCACCTCAAAGTCTCAAATCAACTCCCCGTGGAAATGCAATAACAGAAGGAAAAACGGGTCCATTCTGAAGGATGCTGAGTAGGGAAGAGAGGACGTATGGTGAACGGAATGTGGTATACTTCTAGGCCAAGTAGATTTACAGTTTCCAGACCATCAAATGTGGCTTGAACTATAGAAACATATCCTAAAGGTAGGATCTAAACTAGTGTTTCTCAACCATGGCTACTTGAAGATGGGTAGATTTCAACTGCCAGAATTCCCCAGCCAGCCTAAACAATAGAATAGAATAGAATAGAATAGAATAGAATAGAATAGAATAGAATAGAATAGAATAGAATAGAATAGAATAGAATAGAATAGAATAGAATAGAATAGAATAGAATAGAATAATAGGAGAAATATAGAATAGAATAGAGTAGAGTAGAGTAGAGTAATAGGAGGAATGAAGAGTAGAATAGAGTAGAGTAGAATAGGAGGAATGAAGAATAGAAGAGAAGAGAAGAGTAGAATAGAATAGAATAATAGGAGGAATGAAGAACAGAATAGAAGAGCAGAGCAGAGCAGAGTAGAGTAGAGTAGAATAATAGGAGGAATGAAGAATAGAATAGAGTAGAGTAGAGTAGAGTAGAGTAGAGTAGAAGAGAAGAGAAGAGAAGAGAAGAGAAGAGAAGCTGGAAGGGACCTTGGAGGTCTTCTAGTCTAGCCCCCTACTCGAGCAGGACAACCTATACCGTTTCAGACAATAGTGCGTCTATTGTTCTAAATAATAGTGTTACAGCGATAGTGGCTTTTTATCTCTGGAGAGGCTGGTCACAGTCAAGAGCCTTGGTGGAGCAGTGGGCTAATGCCTCCTTAAGTAACACCAGCTGCCTGCAATTAGTGCAGGTTCGCATCCCACCAGGCTCAAGGTTGACTCAGCCTTCCATCCTTCCGAGGTAGGTAAAATGAGGACCCAGATTGTTGGGGGCAATTAAGCTGACTTTGTAATAATGCCGCTTGGGGGTGTGTGTGAAAGCCCTAATAAGCAGGCATATACATAGAATGAAGGCTACTGCTAAGCTTGTAAGCCGCCCTGAGTCTTCGGAGAAGGGCGGGATATAAATGGAATTAAAATAAAATAAAATAAAAACTGATTTTCCCGCCTATGGCTCCCTTCCAACTCTCCAATTTTATCTTTCTATCAGAATATCATCCTGAGGAGGAGTTCATTCTAATAAAGGCTTGACAGAGAAAAAAGGTTGCTTAACAACCACCAGCCACCCAACTTTTCCGACCGGTGAGAGGTCAAGCAAGAGCATGTGGAGATCCTCCGAATGTCCCTCTTTTGCAAATCCTCCAGTCAGCCTCTTCCCGAGATCACCGTGCACCGTTTTTTTTTTTGAAAAGGGCAATCTGCTTGTTCTTTTTTTTCCAAATGCCTGCTTAGAAACAATAAGCTTTTCCCTAACCCTCTGAAATACCACTCAGAAAGCAATTTGAGACAATTGCCTCCACGTTTTGGAGTCGGGCAGAAGGTTTTAAAAAAGCGCTTCTCCCTCCACGCATTGAAAACCTTGTGCTTTTGGGGGGTATTTTGCGGAAACAGGGAGGAATAGAGCTCTCCGATGCAAATCCTGCTCAGGACACCGAAACTGAATTCAGAAATGGAAACGGTGTGTGTGTGTGTGTGTGTGTGTGTGTATTTCAGGAGCCCCCTTGTCTAAAAAATATCTATGTGAGCTTTTCCTGGTCCTCTGCTCTTTTTCCTTCTTCCCGCAGTCTCGGCGACACGGGGAGACGCGTGATCCTAATTGTATTTAATTGCCACCATCCCTAGAAAGAAGGCAACACGGATCGTGCAAATCCTTGGCCGGCCCTCGTGTCTTCCTGTTTCATCCACCTCTATCGAAAAGGGCAGCAATTAATTTTTTACCAGCTAATCATTCCCTTCAGACAGACCGTCAGCGGAGGACCTGTCACAGCCCATCAATAATGAAACAAACGCAGCCCTCCCTCAAGTGCCCCCCCCTACCCAACCCACACCCAACCCGCCTGCCCGTCTCCTGCATTATTCAATCCCGGAGCATCGAAACCAGGAGTGGCAATCCTGTAACTCATGTCCTTTGAAATTACCTGGCAAAGGGGGAGGCGGTTGCAGAGTGGGGGGGGGGAGGGAAGGAAGCGTAGCGTTGCGCACCTTGATGTATAAGCTGTGGCTTGGGTGTGTGTGTGTGTGTGTGTTCTGTCCGTCTTTAGATCTTTCCGTGGAACGAATCAGCCCGTGCAACTTAACAAAATAACCAGACTTGGAAGGGACCTTGGAGGTCTTCTAGTCCAACCCCCTGTACCCAGGGCTTTTTTTGTCATAGAACGTTCAGAACGGAGTACCGGCACCTTTTTTGGATGGAACCTTGTAGGGTAGGCAAGGCGGGTTGTATGACGTGTGTGAGTTCCGGCACCTTTTTCTTTTACAAAAATAGCACTGGCCGTCAAATGGCAAATGGCCGACCAGTTTTTTTTTGAGGATCTCCAGGTGATGGAGCACCCACGACTTCTGGAGGATCTTCACCATCATTAAAATCAGGGAGGCAAACTTGGAATTCTATTCTCTTTCAAGGGGATATTATAAATAACTTTTCTCTCCTTGGATTCCTACATCCTTGAATTCCTCATTCCCGTTTTATCCTGGCCTCGTATGAGAAGCCAGGACACAACAAGAAATACTGAGTCAATTGTAAATAGGTTGGAATTGCACAGACGAGAGATGCAGATGGGGAGGGATCAGGAGAGAGAAATTTCTGTTAGTCCTCGGCTTACGACCGATGGCTTAGCAACTGTTGGAAGTTGCCACGGACTTCGAAAAAGATACCTCAAAGTTATGACTGCCGGCTGCCCCGTGATTGCATTTCAGGGCCCTGGCAACCAACTCATGATCATCTGACCAGGATTTATGACTTTTTTTTTTGCTGTTTTCCAGCAGAAAACACCCCCTGGATAGGCCGGATTCGCTTAATGACCGCGTGGTTTGCTTACGGTTTGCAGTGACTCGCTTAAAGCCGATTAACGAACCGTGAGGTTCTGAGTGAAATTCCAAACTCAGCTGAGGCCCTAAAAACTGAGACATACCTGCCATCTAAGTCAGGGAATTTAGTGATTGACACCTGTCAGTGGGAAGCCTGACGGCCTCCCTTAGCACGGCTCAAGGACAAGGATGCTGGGACTTGTAGTTCGGCAACGCACCGCGGAGGAGAGAAAACAAATCTCGCAGCCCAAGGGTCCGCGCGCTGCACAAGAGGGATGGGGTGTCTGAACAGGAAAATAAGGAAATCCATCAGGTTTCCTGTTCCTTAAGAAGTATTTTCCCTCCGGGGCAGAGACGGGGACCCTCAGAGCCCCCCACCCCACCCCCTGGGGAGACAGCCATCGATCTGGACTTCTCCGCCAGGAGAGCTGCCTAACGTGGTTTGGCAATGATGGAGCCCAGCTCGCTCACCGAACCGGGCTCAGGTGCCCGAGGAGACAGTTCACAAATGCCACCTCAGCCTTAATGTCCTCATTTCCACGGCTCCAGGCTAAAATGGCCACATTTGCATTTAAATCGAGCAGAGGGAGTCTGTAAATCTCCATTTTCTTACAGCGAGTGGGAATAACGGGGTGGGGTGGGGGGCCTTATAATCTCCTTCGGAAGGGGTCTTCCCCAAGCGGCATCAATCCTGAAGACGACGGAGAGGAGAGGACGGGGGGCATATCAAGTTCCTGGTGCAACATTGGAAGGCAGCAAATATTTATTCCTTGAAAAGCTCTCACCCCAGGCCCGGCACGGGTCAGTCGTGGAGAAATGGGGAGAATCACCTCGACTGACAACAATTCATTTAGTGGCCATTACAACGGTACGCCCCCCCCACGCCCCCCCAAAAAAGTGACTCGTGAATGCTTTTCACACGAATGAGCCTTGCAGCAGTGTCCCCATGGGTCACGTGATCAGAATTCAGAGGCTCGGCAACTGACTTGTACTCATGACAGTTGCAGCGTCCCGTGTGTGTGTGTGTGTGTGTGTGTGTGTGTGACATGATCCCCCTTTGCGGCCTTCTGAGAAGCAAAGACAACAGGGCAAGCCAGATTCACTTAACAACCGTGTTACCAGCTTTACAACGGCAGTGATTCACTTAGCGGCTCTGGGAAGAAATGTCGTAAAGCGGGGCAGAATTCACTTAAGAACCGTCTCACTCAGCAACAGGAATTTTGGGCGCGAGGACGGACTCAAAATCCCGAGGACGGGGTCGGTGTTGGCTCCGAACGGTGGCGAGGACCAGCTTTTCATCTCTGTTAAAAGCGCAATTGGCAGAAGCAGGACAGACCCAGCGTAATTTTGACAAAACATCTGGAAAGCCGCCCACCCATATTTTAACAGGAGCAGAAAGGAATGGGGTTTTATCTTGTTAACGGTCATGAACTTTTAACCAGGTTTAATTCCAATTTCGTGCTGGCTGCGTTCTCTCTAAAGACGCCCGCTCTGCGTTTATGATTTGGGGAAGATTAAGAGGAAGGCAAGGATGGAATGCTTAAGGGAGGGGGGGAATGGGAAGAAAATCAACTTTCTTCCCTCTTCCGCTTTCTTAAACCTGGAACTGACGCTCATTTTGAAAGGGGGAAGAGACGGGAGAGACGATGGAAGGAAAAAAAACGGGAGATCTCGATATGAATGTCTCGGATAGTGGCAAGATTGTGTGCTGCGCACAAGACTGTGTGAGCCGTGGTGGCCCGGTGGTTAGAATGCAGCACTGCAGGCTGATTCTGCTGACTGCCCTCTGTCAGCAGTTTGGCAGTTCGATCCTGGCTAGTTCAAGGTTGACTCAGCCTTCCATCCTTCCGAGGTTGGTAAAATGAGGACCCAGATTTTATTTATTTTATTTTATTTATTTTAATTCCATTTATATCCCGCCCTTCTCCAAAGACTCAGGGCGGCTTACAAGCTTAGCAGTAGCCTTCATTCTATGTATATGCCTGCTTATTAGGGCTTTCACACACACCCTAAGCGGCATTTTTTACAAAGTCAGCTTATTGCCCCCAACAATCTGGGTCCTCATTTTACCTACCTGGGAAGGATGGAAGGCTGAGTCAACCTTGAGCCTGGTGGGACTCGAACCTGCACTAATTGCAGGCAGCTGGTGTTACTTAAGGAGGCATTAGCCCACTGCTCCACCAAGGCTCAAGATTGTTGGGGGGGGGGGGGCAACAGGCTGACTCTGTAAACTGCTTAGAGTGGGGGACTGTAAAGCACTGTGAAGCGGTATATAAGTCTAAGTGCCAAGTTCTATTGCTTCCTTCCTTCCTTCCTTCCTTCCTTCCTTCCTTCCTTCCTTTTCCTTCCTTCCTTCCTTCCTTCCTTCCTTCCTTCCTTCCTTCCTTCCTTCCATTCATCCATCCAGGGTATGCAATGGTTAGAATGCAGCATTGCAGGCTAACTCTGCCCACAGCCAAGAGTTCGATCCTGACCGGCTCAAGGTTGTACTCAGTCTTCCATCCTTCTGAGGTCGGTCAAATGAAGACCCAGATTGTTTGGTGGGGAAATGCTGACTCTGTAAACTGCTTAGAGAGGGCTGCAAAGCACTGTGAAGCGGTATATAAGTCTAAGTGCCGTTGCGACATTGCTATTGCTACAGCGTTACACCCAGCAAAGAAGAGGCGGTACTAATAGAACGTCCATATTCAGGGCTAGTATATCGTATGCGTTCAAAGCATGAAAAATGAACAGTCAGGAAATGTAATCCATAACGTAGCTTGCCAGGTTATTCTGCACACTGCCTTAAATCAAGTGCTTTTACTATTTGGCCAGAAAATAAAGAGTGTAAAAGGCCAGGCAGGGTGTAAAGGCCAAAGCTGGATTTTTCTGTCTTTCCTACACATGGAACATACACGTAACTCCAAACGATTCTGCGATTGACACAACTGCTTAAGCCATGGGGTCTTCAAACTTGGCCCTTTGACGACTGGTGGACTTCAACTCCCAGAATTCCTCAGCCAGCGTGCTTTGACACAGCGTACCTGGCTGAGGAATTCTGGGAGTTGAAGTCCACCAGTCGTCAAAGGCCCAAGTTTGAAGACCCTTGGCTTAAGCTATGTATATATAAAACGAGGCTGGAATAATGCCACAACCTCTTGAACACCGTGGGCATTGACCGACTCATCACCGGTCAATTGCAGAAGGTCGTTTTGCTTGGAACAGCTTACATCTTGCCAAGAGACCTTGGATACAAACCACGCAACCACGTCTGCCTCTCCCAGCTCCTTGGGAAAGATAGGTGGATAAAAATGCCAAATGCCAGCCCAAACAGCTGGCCGGCAGCGCCGCCAACCCGTAAATAAAAACACTAATAAATTGCAAGCGGTCAAGAGGCCCGTTTGGGTCTATAAACACGACTGCCCTGACCAATATTATCCTGCCTCGATCTTCTCCTGTGGGGGGGAATTGATCCTGAAGGATTAGCATCTGTTTGCACAGAGATTTTGAGGGATAACACCTTAGACAAACATCTGGTGCTATTAATTATCGGTTGATGAAGTGTGATCTCCCCTCTTCGCTGAACCCCAGGCAGGTTAAAACGGTAGAACAAACAGGAAAAATCCTGGGCGGCTTTGTATTCCGGCGTTCCTTTTTCCTCCACACTCGGAGACCAAAGTTTGTTTCGAATGAGGTCTGGCACTCAAAGCAACGTTACCCCCTTGCCCATCTGGGCACCTCTTTGGGTCTCCGCCAGCCTCTCGGGGCCGCCCCGTTGATTTTGATTCTTGTTCTGTTTCTTTTAATGACGCCATGAAATTTCAACGAGGAACTGGTCTTCGGCACGCCGAGCCTCAGCGTCCAATGGGGTCCCGATTGAACAGAGCGCTTCCGGATCGCTCTTTTTGGTCATTTCAAACGTTTCCTCGTTTAGCGACCGGCAAATCGGTTGCTAAGTGAAAGAGGAGGGTGTTTACAACTCTCGCTCCCAACCGCCCTTCGCTTTGCAGACCGGAGAAGGTTGTCAATGCCGGGATGGGTTTCAAAAGGTACTATCCCGTCACCGTCGCCCCTGGTAACGGTTGCTAAACGGGACAGTTGCTAAATGAGGACTACCTGCAGTGGGCTGGGTTGGGGATGGCATCTTTCTGTCCAAGCCAATCTTGACAGCAGCTGTCTTACGAACAGGCCAGCTGTCAGCGTGCGATTCGAAAGAATTCAAAGACATTTCCTTGCAATGATTCTTCATATGAGGCAGTCTCTCGATCAAACCCTAGAGACATGAAAAGGAGCTTTTTCTCCTGCTTCTCCTCCTCCTCCCTCTTCCATTCTCCTCCCCTCCCTCCTCTCCTTTCATTCTTCTCAATAGTAGTAACTCGATAGTAGCAACTGTGAGAGGGGTCTCGGAGTCCTAGTGGACAATCACTTCAATAGGAGCCAGCCGTGTGCTGCAGCTGCCAAAAAAGCAAACACAGTGCTAGGCTGCATTAACAGAGGGATAGAATCAAGATCAAGTGAAGTACTAACACCACTTTACAATGCCTTGGTAAGGCCACACCTGGAATACAGCATCCAGTTTTGGTCACCACGATGTAAAAAAGAAGTCGAGACTCTAGAAAGAGTACAGAGAAGAGCAACAAAGATGATTGGGGGACTGGAGGCTAAAACATATAAGGAAGAGTTGCTGGAATTGGGTATGTCTAGTTTAATGAAGAGAAGGACCATGGGGGGACATGATAGCAGTCTTCCAGTATCTCAGGGGCTGCCCCAAAGAAGAGGGAGTCAAGCTATTCTCCAAAGCGCCTGAAGGCAGGACAAGAAGCAACGGATGGAAACTCGTCAAGGAGAGAAGCAACCTGGAATTAAGGAGAAATTTCCTGACAGTTAGAACAACTAACCAGTGGAACAACCTCCCTCCAGAGGTGGTGAATGATCCAACGCTGGAAGTTTTTAAGAAGGGACTAGACAGCCATTTGTCTGGAATGGTATAGGGTTTCCTGCCTGAGCAGGGGGTTGGACTAGATGATCTCCAAGGTCCCTTCCAACAGTATTATTATTATTATTCTCTTCTCCTCTTCTTCTCCTCCTCCCTCTTCCATTCTTCTCCTCCCTCTTTCATTCTTCTCTTCTTCCTCTTCCTCCCTCTTCTTCTTCTCCTCCTTCTTCCTCCTCTCCTTCCTCTTTCATTCTTCTCTTCTCCTCTTCTTCTCCTCCTCTCTTCCATTCTTCTCCTCCTCCTTCCATTCTTCTCCTCCTCCTTCCATTTTCCTCCCTCTTTCCTCCTTCTCTTCTTCTTCCTCCTCACTCCTCTTCTCTTCTCCTCTTCTTCCTCCTCCTCATTCCTCTCCTCCTCCTCCTCCTCCTCCTCCTCCTCCTCCTCCTTCCTGCCCCCAACCCCCAGTTTTTCCGTGGGAACAGCTCTTCATTTTCTTGGTTTTTAATAACCAGAGGGAGAACAAGGCAAATCAATAGGCTACTTCCGGCAAATATTTGCCTATGGAAATGTACGCAAACAAGGCACGGAGGAGGCCTGGAGGGAACGGCACACCGGGCGCTGTGCCAGCAGAAACGTGCATGCCAGGCCACACGCGCCCCCCCCAATTCAAACGAACGAGAGAACGTAAAGCTCAACAGATGGGCAGGTGATACGTCCCACCGCTAGCCCTCCTTGCATTCTGCCCCCCATTCGTGCAACCGACCCCTCTCCTTCCTTTGCCCGTCTCTATTCATCCGTCCGTGTGCTCCAATGTTTTCGGCTGCCTTCGAAGCGCCACGTATTTTCGGCTGAACCGGAGCTGCGTGAAAGGCAAGACCAACCAGGGTAAATATTTGATGAGGTATCAGCAGCAGCTATGATGATGCTGACTCACATAATCCCTTTGCTCGGCATATGGCTTGATCGGATGACGGAACCCAAGTTCGTTGCTAACCAGAGTTCCTTGTTTCATCTCCAAAGCTGGAGAAGCCGAGGTCCGTGTCTCGCAACCCTCAGGAGCTGGACTACATGACCTCGATGTGCCTCGCCTTGAAACCTTTTTGTGAGGCCGTAAAGGGTCCTTCCTAATTAGAGAAAGATTGAGTTTCAAGGCATCCTACGTAAACCGAGTTGAAGAGTACTCTTCCGTTGCAAATAACGGGTGCTCTGCATCCGGCTGAGAAAGTGATGCAGGCAATTTGGCGGGTCGAATCCCGAGTGCCGCGTAGCAGAGCGAGCGCCTGTTACCTGTCCCAGCTTCTGCCAACCTAGCAGTTTGAAAGCACGTAAAAAAATGCAAGTAGAAAAATAGGACCACTCTGGTGGGAAGGGAACAGCGTTCCGTGCGCCTTTGGCGTCTAGTCATGCCGGCCACATGACCATGGAGACGTCCTCGGACAAGCGCTGGCTCTTCGGCTTTGAAGTGGAGATGAGCACCGGCCCCTAGAGTCGGAAACGACTAGCACGCGTGTGCGGGGGAACCTTTACCTTTAATCTAAATAAATGGAAAAGTTCTGTTCTTTCTGTCGGAAGCCAACTGGATGACTTGAAGCCGGTCACTATTTCCCCAAATTTTTCCCCTGGACATCTGCAATTGACGACTCCGTCTGCAGTTGCCCGAAATCAAGTCCACCCATTTGGAGGCAGAGATTTCAACCTTGCTTTGAGAATGGAAAGATGAGCAGGTTAGTTAATCCCTCAGCATCCTTTTTTAAACTGTATCGATCAGGATGACTTTCATTCATACCTGGCTCCTGGCTTCATTCGTAGGTGTCTGGTTTTTTTTTTTTGCTTACATGTTAGAGAAGATTGATTTTTTTTTAATAAAGTGCTGAGTGGCTTCTTAAGTGACCTCAAGTTGGTTCTCAAGTGTTGGAGCCCACAATCCATTAGGTCCTCAATAGCGTTATGCCAGTCCTAGAAAAGCTTTATTAGAGGGGGATCCTCTGGGTGGTCTACAGATATCACTTTGGCTAGCTTGCTTGTTTCCATTCTTCTCTCATTGCCTTCCTTCGTTTGCTCAAGGTCTGATTTCTTCTCTCGTTTCCTCTCTCCTTCTCCTTCCCATCGCCTCCCTCCCTCCCTCCTTCCCTTCCTTCTATTCTTCTCATTGCCTTCTGTCTTCCTTATTTCTTCTTGTTTCCTTCCTTCCTTCTATTCTTCTCATTGCCTTCCTTTTTTCTCTTATTTCTTCTCGTTTCCTTCCTTCCTTCCTTCCTTCCTTCCTTCCTTCCTTCCATTCTTCTCATTGCCTTTGTTTTGTCTTCCTTATTTCTTCTCATTTCCTTCCTTCCTTCCTTCCTTCCTTCCTTCCCATTTTCTCATTGCCTTGTTTCTCTCATTTCCTTCCATCCTTCCATTCTTCTCATTGCCTTCCTTATTTCTTCTTGTTTCCTTCCTTCTTCCTTCCTTCCTTCCTTCCTTCCTTCCTTCCTTCCTTCCTTCCTTCCTTCCTTCCTTCCCATTTTCTCATTGCCTTGTTTCTCTCATTTCCTTCCTTCCTTCCATTCTTCTCATTGCCTTCCTTTTGTCTTCCTTATTTCTTCTCGTTTCCTTCCTTCCTTCCTTCCTTCCTTCCTTCCTTCCTTCCTTCCATTCTTCTCATTGCCTTTGTTTTGTCTTCCTTATTTCTTTTCATTTCCTTCCTTCCTTCCTTCCTTCCTTCCTTCCTTCCTTCCTTCCTTCCTTCCCATTTTCTCATTGCCTTGTTTCTCTCATTTCCTTCCTTCCTTCTATTCTTCTCATTGCCTTCCTTATTTCTTCTTGTTTCCTTCCTTCCTTCCTTCCTTCCTTCCTTCCTTCCTTCCTTCCTTCCTTCCCATTTTCTCATTGCCTTGTTTCTCTCATTTCCTTCCTTCCTTCCATTCTTCTCATTGCCTTCCTTTTGTCTTCCTTATTTCTTCTCGTTTCCTTCCTTCCTTCCTTCCTTCCTTCCTTCCTTCCTTCCTTCCTTCCTTCCTTCCTTCCTTCCTTCCTTCCTTCCTTCCCATTTTCTCATTGCCTTGTTTCTCTCATTTCCTTCCTTCCCTTTTTGAATATTCAGAGCTACAGTAAGTTGACCAAGACTCCTTAAGCAATCTCTCAAGTTAAAAACAAATTATTCCATTATCCCTCTTGACCTAAGATGGCTGGACAACAACAAAAAAAGAAAGAACTCTGCATGACTCAGGCAGAGACGTGGCAGGCACCCCCCTGTCTTTAGGGGCCTTGCGGGCCTGCAAGAATGATTTCACAAGGGTCACTAGATCCTGAAGTCTTTAAGACGAGTGTCAAGACTTCAGCGTCCCTGCCCACTTAGTTTAATCCAGGTCTGTGGTTCGTGCCGGATTAAACTACCCCACGGGGTCGTTGCAAAGGGAGTTAAAGAGTGTCGAGGGGTCAGTTCACAGCAAAATAATTCTGCCTAAAGCCCGCGAGGGCGATCTTCCGCCAGATGGGCCCACTTTTCTTTGTCTTGCGAGGTGCGTCTTCCATACGTCTCGTGGGAATAAGAAGGGTGTCTTGAACGCATTACAAAAAAAAAGAAGAAGAACACACCACCTGCTGTAGCACATCCTTGACAAAATGGCACGCTGTTCTCCTAGAAAGCCATTTTTTTAAAAAAAAGTCTCCCTTTCTCTCTCTTTGTCTCACACATGCACGCGCGCGCGCTTTCTCCTTTTCTGCATACTGAGGGGAGAAGCGCGAGAGAGGGCCTTTCAATATTTTAAAATGTGGTTTTATACACTTTCTGATGTCTCATCTGGATATAAATGGCCAGGCATTTTATGAAGGACATAAAATTTTTATGGGACATCTGCGCTGTGCCGCCGCCTCGGAGAAGGCGCCGTTGCGGGAATCAACGACCAGAAAGTTTCAGGCAGCCCCCACCCCGTCTCTTTTTTTTTTTCCCCACAAAGGACGCCTTTGGCGTGGAAAACCATCCTGACGTCAGGACTTGGCGGTTTCAAGGTTTGGTGGGGGGCAGAAATAAAAGTGCCGCTCCCCCCTTCTTTTCAACACAGGCCATTAAAAAAAAAAGAGTTGGCTTCCCCTCGTCTCGGTGGCCTTGATTCAATTGTGATTAATGCACTCCCGAAGAACCGCTTGGGAAGAGCGTTTTAAGGTTGGCTGGTCCATTGTGTGGCCGTCGGCTAATTCCTCAACAATATGGCTCTTCTCCAGGCAGGTAAATTGCCACCTAAAAGAGCTTGAGAAGTTATTAGGACGTACGGTTGGGTTGTAGGGACAATCCACCTGCAGAAGAATCGGAAATGGACGCCGATGCGTCCTCTGGAGGTTCATTCTTAGACATTTCTTGAGTTCCCTCAAGGCTTCAAACCCATTCTGCCCGGAGAAGACGTTCCAGCTTGCTTTTTCTCTCCCCCACCACCCCCAGACAACTAAATTTGTCCACAACCCACCAGCAAATGCACACAGTATCCAGAAATAACCGTGCGTTTTCTCCAACCAACCGCCCATCCTCAAGGTCTTCTAAGGCCCCTTCGCTTCTCAACGTGGTGTCTTCTCTGTCTTGCCTTACAAGGCTCTCTGCTGGTTGCCAGGGTGAAACAGGGAGCGAGTTGGCTGCAGGGAACGTGGTTTAAATAACACCACGGAAACGAGGAGGAAATAAAGGAGAGGAAGGCGGCACCAATGTTGATATATCTACTGATATCTACAGGAGAAGAAGTATTTTACAACTCCAAAATAACCCTGGTCAGAAATGTGTGTCTCATAAGTAATTTTTGAATCCAACAGAGATTTGCAACTGAAAAGGATCCTCTGTGCAGTGAGAATCTTGGGATGTCTTTTGGAGTTGGAAGGGACCTTGGAGGTCTTCTAGTCCAACCCTCTGCTCAGGCATGAAACCATGGAATAGAATAGAATAGAATAGAATAGAATAGAATAGAATAGAATAGAATAGAATAGAATAGAATAGAATAGAATAGAATAGAATAGAATAGAATAGAATAGAATGGAATATGGAATATGGAATATGGAATATAATAGAATAGAATGGAATATGGAATATGGAATATGGAATATGGAATATGGAATATGGAATAGAATAGAATAGAATAGAATAGAATAGAATAGAATAGAATAGAATAGAATAGAATAGAATAGAATAGAATGGAATATGGAATATGGAATATGGAATATAATAGAATAGAATGGAATATGGAATATGGAATATGGAATATGGAATATGGAATATGGAATAGAATAGAATAGAATAGAATAGAATAGAATAGAATAGAATAGAATAGAATAGAATAGAATAGAATAGAATAGAATATAATAGAATGGAATATGGAATATGGAATATGGAATATAATAGAATAGAATGGAATATGGAATATGGAATATGGAATATGGAATATGGAATAGAATAGAATAGAATAGAATAGAATAGAATAGAATAGAAGAGAATAGAATAGAAGAGAAGAGAAGAGAAGAGAAGAGAAGAGAAGAGAAGAGAAGAGAAGAGAATAGAATAGAATAATAGGAGGAATGAAGAATATAATAGAATAATAGGAGGAAAATAGAATAGAATAGAATAGAATAGAATAGCATAGAATAGAATAGAATAGAATAGAATAGAATAGAATAGAATAGAATAATAGGAGGAATGAAGAATATAATAGAATAATAGGAGAAATATAGAATAGAATAGAATAGAATAGAATAGAATAGAATAGAATAGAATAGAATAGAATAGAATAGAATAGAATAGCATAGAATAGAATAGAATAGAATAGAATAGAATAGAATAGAATAGAATAGCATAGAATAGAATAGAATAGAATAGAATAGAATAGAATAGAATAGAATAGCATAGAATAGAATAGAATAGAATAGAATAGAATAGAATAGAATAATAGGAGGAATGAAGAATATAATAGAATAATAGGAGAAATATAGAATAGAATAGAATAGAATAGAATAGAATAGAATAGAATAGAATAGAATAGAATAGAATAGGAGCTGGAAGGGACCTTGGAGGTCATCAAGTCCAACCCCCTGCTCAGGCAGGAGGACCTATACCATCTCAGACAGGTGTCTGTACCATTTCAGACAAATGGTTGTCCAATCTCTTCTTAAAATCCTCTTCTGGGGGCTTCTGCCCAGCTGCTGCTTTGAACTATATACAAACGTCTCGGCGTTTGCTGTAAAAAAAAATCCTAGCGTAGTGTGGTAAAACTCATCTTTTGCCTAATATATGCTAATTTGACTTTAATGGGATTCAGATTTTTTCCAACAGCAGCCCAGCGCTAGCCAGGGTAACTTATAATCATATCTAATTGGTGATTCTAACATAACAAATTCTCAGGATAAATTATTCGTAGTTAATAGCCCCCGGAGAACAAGGGGGGGTGGGTGGTGGTGGAATGTATAAAGGTTTCCTCTCCTCTCTCTCTCTCTCTCTCTCTTTTGGTTATATTCGTGTGCGTAGATACCTGTGCTTATGTCTGTCAGGTTATTATCACCAACAAAGGAAATAAATGAGTTCAAGGCGAAGACAATTCTAAATGGATTATGGGTATCTCTCGGCTGCAAAAGAAGGGAAGAATTCAAATCTAAATCCAATCTGATGAATGCAAAATCAGGATTAGATAAATTCGTGGCAACAGGTCTCCGCGTCTCCACTCTTCTCTGCATTTCTAAATTGAGCCTAAACTTTAAAAAAAAAAAAAGAAAAAAGGGCCGGGGGTCTTCTTTAAGACCACCTCTGCGCGAGAGAGCAACAACTGACAACCTAATGTTTTAAATTCCATCCACCCCAATAAAGCTGAAGCAAAAGGAAGCCATGGTTACCAGGACACAGGAGCAGACGAGTCCGGAGGTAGTAATTTTGCAAGTATCTAAAATGCAGGCTAGCGAAGAGAAGATGCCAAGGATGTAGAGACAGGGCAGATACAGGCAATCCTTGACTTATGACTGTAATTCAAACGATGTTGAGACTCTGGGAAGAGTGCAGAGAAGAGCAACGAAGAGGATCAGGGGACTGGAGGCTAAAACATATAAGGAACGGCTGCTGGAATTGGGTATGTGTAGTTTAATGAAGAGAAGGACGGGGGGGGCGGGGGGACAGGATAGCAGTCTTCCAATCTCTCAGGGGCTGCCCCAAAGAAGAGGGAGTCAAGCTAGTCTCCAAAGCCCCTGAAGGCCGGACAAGAAGCAACGGATGGAAAGTAATCAAAGAGAGAAGCAACCTAGAACTAAGGAGAAACTTCCTGACAGTCAGAACAATTAACCAATGGAACAACTTGTCTCCAGAAGCTGTGAATGCTCCAACACGGGAAGTCGTTAAGAAGAGACTGGACAGCCATTCATCTGAAATGGTATAGGGTTTCCTGCCTTAGCAGGGGGTTGGACTAGATGACCTCCAAGTTCCCTTCCAACTTATTATTATTATTATTATTAAAGAGAAGGCTGAGTGGAGAAAACAGGAGAGGCCCATCCGAAGCGGATGGTTCCTTATTTTTTTAATCTGGAAACAAAAAGGGGTTTCCGGCCTGAGCAGGGGGTTGGACTAGATGACCTCCAAGGTCCCTTCCAACTTCATTATTATTATTACAATAAAACTTTTATTCATTAAACACGAAGCTCAGTCAACTGAACATTCAAATTGACTGGCACTAATGGTTGACACGGGTTGCTGCCAGCTGCTTATTATTATTATTATTATTATTATTATTATTATTATTATTATTATTATTATTATTATTATCATTATTATTATCATTATTATTATCATTATTATTATTATTATCATTTATTATTATTATTAACTATTATTATTATTATTATTATTATTATTATTATTATTATTATTATTATTATTATTATTTCGGTTGCTAGGCGAGACAGTTCTTAAGTGAGTCCTGCCTGATTTCAAAACCTTTCTTGCCACAGTTCTTAAGCGGATCGCTGCAGTTGTTAAGTTAGTGAACAAGCTTCCCCACTGACTTTGCTGGTCAGAAAGTTGCAAGCGGCCGCAAGGCGACCGTCATAAATATGAGTCAGCTGCCGAGAGTCTGGGTTTTGATCATGTGACCCTGGGGCGGCTGCAATGGTCATAAGTGTGGAAAACGGGCCTAAAGCCCTGTTTTCAGGGCCGTTGTAAGTCCGAACGGTCACTATACGGGCTGCTTAAGTTGAGTCAGAAGGACGGGTCAGTTGCCAAGCATCTGAATTTTGAATCACACAAACACACACACACACAAACACACACACAGAGAGAAACGGGGATGCTGGGAGTCGAAGTCCCCAAGTCATCCTTTGCGCCCGAAGACACAACCAGACACACCTCGGTTTTCGACCGCAACGCTGCATTGCAGAGGTAGGGAAGGTGCAGAAAAGGAGAGAGGAGGCTGCGTCAGGGTTTTGTGTTTTCAGGAGCGCAAGTGTGTCGGCACCCGTTTTGTGAAGCAAAACGGGCCGATTATCCCTTTTTTTGCAACCTCTGAACGGAGAGGAACGCTCTGGGCACCCCCAAAACTGAGTGTGTGCATTGTTGAGCCCCCTGCAACTCTGAAAAAAGCAGACAGACAGACCCACAGGGGGATCGGGGTGCTGTCGGTAACGTGTTTGGCTCTCTTTTTTTCGTGCGTAAAAAAAATTTGCGCCAATATTTTGGATTGCTAAGAAAGAATTAAAGAATTAAAAGAATTACCGCCTGTGGACTGCCTGAGTTTGGGGATATACATACATACATACATACATACATACATACAGTACATACATACATACATACATACATACATATATATATATATATATATATATATATATATATATATATATATATATATATTCATTTATTCATTCCTTTGGGCAGATTCATTGCTGCTGACTCGGCACCGGCTGACGAACGAGGCACTCTCAGCCGGCGGTTTTTTTCCCAAGCTCGCCAGGGATCCATCAAAGGCCATGATTTAGCCCCCTGGCATCTGAGTGTGTGTGTGTGTGTGTGTGTGTGTGTGTGTGTGTGTGTAACATATCAGCCCAAGGGGGGCAACGGAGGACAATATCCCAGGCACCTTTAAAGGTAAAGGTTCCCCCGCACATGCGTGCTAGTCGTTTCCGACTCTAGGGGCCGGTGCTCATCTCTGTTTCAAAGCCGAAGAGTCAGCGCTTGTCCGAGGACGTCTCCGTGGTCATGTGGCCAGCATGACTGGACGCCAAAGGCGCACAGAACGCTGTTACCTTCCCACCGGAGCGGTCCCTATTTTTCTACTTGCATTTTTACCTGCTTTCGAACTGCTAGGTTGGCAGAAGCTGGGACGAGTAACAGGCGCTCAACTCTGTTACGCGGCACTCGGGATTCGACCCGCCAAACCGCCAACCTTCTGATCGACAAGCTCAGCGTCCTAACCCGCTGAGCCACCGTGTCCCTCTCCCAGGCACCTTAGGGGCTCCATTTGCTATTAAAATGTGTCAGAAAATGTGGCACACGCTGGCAGGAAGGGCACGACTTGCCTTTTTTGGGGGGCTGAGCTTAAGAATTCACTAAATCTGAATTTATTTTCAAGCCACCCCCTCCCCTCCTTCTGTGAATTCTCACAACGTTTGGCTGCCACGTTCTAAGAATGACCTACCTCTCGAAGGGGATTCCTCCCTCCCGGCAACGTCGTGGCAAACTGAGGCAAAGCTGCCATCTAGAATCTCGCCGTCTCTCGGCTGGCCGTCATCCTCTCAGTCCTTCAAAGATATACGGAAATGACTTGTTTTAAGCTGCTTTCTCCCAGCCGGGGTGGGGGGTGGGGGTGGGGTGGGGGGAGACACTTAGCAGCCGTTCTGCGTTTTGCGCCCGCAGCACCCGGCCTCTCAATGAAGTTCGCCTGGCTGGAGGTGCGTGGAGGGACACCTCGCCGCTCCCTCTGAAAATGGGGGTGGGTGGGTTTTCCCCCCCCCCCCCACGTTTCCCCTCTGGGATGCTTTGGGAAAACAGGCAGCCCCATTGGCATAAAACGGCCCAGGTGACAATGTGGACATTTTCAAAGGATACCCAAGAGCGGAGGTCTCCAAACCGTGGCAACGTGGAAGACTCGTGGGCTTCAGCTCCCAGAATTCCGCAGCCAGCATGGAGTTTTATTTTTATTTTATTTTTTATTTTAATTCCATTTATATCCCGCCCTTCTCCGAAGACTCAGGGCGGCTTACAAGCTTAGCAGTAGCCTTCCTTCTATGTATATTCCTGCTTATTAGGGCTTTCACACACACCCCAAGCGGCATTATTACAAAGTCAGCTTAATTGCCCCCAACAATCTGGGTCCTCATTTTACCTACCTCGGAAGGATGGAAGGCTGAGTCAACCTTGAGCCTGGTGGGACGCGAACCTGCACTAATGGCAGGCAGCTGGTGTTACTTAAGGAGGCATTAGCCCACTGCTCCACCAAGGCTGTTTTGAGGAATTCGGGGAGTTAAAGAGTCCACAAAGTCTTCCAAGTTGCCGTGTCTGGAGGACCCCTGCCTAAGGCAGCGGGGGAATGAGGGTAAAATGTAAGCTGGAACTTTTTCCCTCCGTTCTGAAGGGCTTCCCGTCTTCCGGTGAGAAGGAAGCAAAGTCGGAGGAGCAACTCGTACAGAGAGGCGACAGGCGCCCTCCCTCCCACTCAATGCGACGCCCGCTGCGATCTTGCTCGTAGGTAAAGGAAGGTGGTGAAGAGAAGCCCTTTCGGAGGATAAAGTGAGGGCAACAGCCACGCCAGGGCCACCAGGCTGCCCGTTGTGCCTCTCGGGGTGTCCGAACCATCTTCCTTCCTCAAGGGGTGGGGAATATCCGAATTGCAACTGGATGCAGATGGTTGAGGCAGCCGAATAAACAGATGTGCAAGCAGAAGGCAGCAGTGGCATCGAAAGACAGGCTCGCTGTGAGGTCAGAGCTGGAAATGACTTAACTCAGGGGTCCCCAACCCCCGTTCCGTGGACCGGGAGCGGACCGCGGCACGCCAGCAACCGGTCCGCACCAACAAGCAAAGCCCCCATCGGCGGGATGCAGGCAGCGCGCCAAACCACGCACTCTCCAGTCCACGGAAAGACCTCTCTTCACGGAACCGGTGGTCCCTGGCGCCCAAAAGATTGGGGAACCTCTGACTTAAATGTACCCTGTTTCTGTTTTCACCGCACACCCCCAAACTGCCTCTGGGTCCTTGCCGTCTGTTGCTTCCTTTGCCTGCTCTGCAAAACGGATCTTCCCAGGTCTCTGGCCTCACACGACGCCCAGCTTGGTGCTGGGTTCAAAACTGCCCCGCCACTCCCCAAAATCGAAAAAGAGAGCAAAGCAAAGGTCCTAGAACTGAAATTAATCAACGAAGCAGGAGTCTAATTGTGGCGCTTGCTTCCTTATTAAAAAGATGGCAGGGGGTGGAGCAGTGACCTTTGCTTTCTCGTACCCCCCTCCTACCCCCCTCCCCCGAAAAAGACCACGTCCCGGGCAGCTATCCGTGCTTATGTTTTGTCTTAGCCACTGCAGGAGCGCCCGGTAGGATCCCGCCAGCCGCCGAAAATACGATGCAGCCCCAGTGTTTTGAGGAACGCGTGCAATTAAAACAAAGACATTTCCGCACACTGCTGAGGAGGAGAAAGATTAATCCTGCCAGGAGCAGCCTCTCCTTACAAAACCCACACGGTTTGCATTATTGTGCGGAATTTATTAGGCAAATCTTTCTTGAACGAGAGGCTTGCTGCATAATGAACCCCAGAGAGAGGCGACAGGAGACCTCGCCTCTCCCCAGATCTTACAGTGTGTCCCGGCTCTCTCCAGCCCCAGAAATTTCTCCCAAGGCCTTCCTTCTTTTTGGGAGCTCAGCTTTTTAAGCATCATCTTAAGAAGCGGATCCTTTTTTTGATTGTGTGTGTGTGTGTGTGTGAACTGTGCCATCCTCAAGGGAAGCGCATTCCAGCCCACTGTCGCGAGTGAGTGCAGAGGTGCAACCGACTGGGACGGTGGCCGTTGCGCAAGCAAACGTCGTTTGTGCACGAAAACAATCGGCTGTTATGGCTCCAACTTGGCATCCTGCTAGGCTTGGCCGAAAGGCCTTCGGTCCTACTTCAGTGCTTGGGAAAAATTCTTGAACAAGAGGCTTGCTGCATAATGAACCCCAGAGAGAGGCGACAGGAGACCTCGCCTCTCCCCAGATCTTACAGTGTGTCCCGGCTCACTCCAGCCCCAGAAATTTCTCCCAAGGCCTTCCTTCTTTTTCGGAGCTCAGCTTTTTAAGCATCATCTTAAGAAGCAGATCCTTTTTTGTGTGTGTGTGTGTGTGTGTGTGTGTGTGTGTGTGTGTGAACTGTGCCATCCTCAAGGGAAGCGCATTCCAGCCCACTGTCGCGAGTGAGTGCAGAGGTGCAACCGACTGGGACGGTGGCAGTTGCGCAAGCAAACGTCGTTTGTGCACGAAAACAATCGGCTGTTATGGCTCCAACTTGGCATCCTGCTAGGCTTGGCCGAAAGGCCTTCGGTCCTACTTCAGTGCTTGGGGAAAAAATGCGTTCCCCCGATTCGTTCCACTGTTGTTCCGTCCGCGCAAATACCCTGGCCCTCTTTAAGTTTCGCTGTGTCCTTTTAAGGCCCCCACCCACCCACCTTTCCCATGCGTAAAGGAAATTATTTACATCGCAGATAAGATGCTGTTACCATATGTTGGGTTTTCTGTACTGTTTTGTTTTTAATTAAAGGGGACGGACAAAGCCGGAGGAGACACACAGAGAAAGAGGCTGACTGTAAATAATTTAGAAAAGGAAAAGAAAAAAGAAGGTAGAAAGAAAAAAAGAAGAGGGGAAGAAGAAGAAGAAGAAGAAAAAAGTCGATCAACGGAGAGGTGGAGGCTTGGCGAAGCTGTTTTGATGGGGAGGAAGAAGCCGGGTGGCTAAAATGAACCCCTTTCCTTTCACGTCAGTTCCAAAGCGACTGTAAAGAAGAGAGGCAGAAACAGTCTGAAGCTGCGCTGGAGACTCGGCGAACCTGCAGAAGAGGATGGAGAAGGAAGGAAGGAAAGAAGGAAGGAAGGAAGGAAGGAAGGAAGGAAGGAAGGAAGGAAAGAAAGAAAGAAAGAAGCAAAGCAAGGGAGGGAGGGAGAGAGAGAGAGAGACAGAAAGAAAGAAGAAATAAAGAAGGGAAGGGAAGGGAAGGGAAGGGAAGGGAGAGAAAGAAAGAAAGGAAGCAAGGAAGGAAGAAAAAGAAAGAAAAGAAAGAAGCAAAGAGAAGGAAGGGAGGGAGGGAGAAAGAAAGAGAGAGAGAGAAAGAAAGAAAGGGAGACAGAGAGAGAAAGAAAGAAAGAAAGAAAGAAAGAAAGAAAGAAAGAAAGAAAGAAAGAAAGAAAGAAAGAGTGAAGGGAAGGAAGGGAGGGAGAGAAAGAAAGAAAGAAAGAAAGAAAGAAATAAAGGGAGGGAGACAGAGAAAGAAAGAAAGAAAGAAAGAAAGAAAGAAAGAAAGAAAGAGTGAAGGGAAGGAAGGGAGGGAGAGAGAGAGAAAGAAAGAAAGAAAAGCAAAAGGAAGAAAGGAAGGGAGAGAAAGAAAGAAACGGAAGGAAGGAAGGAAGGAAGAAAAAGAAAGAAAAGAAAGAAGCAAAGGAGGGAGAGAGAAAGAGAGAGAAATGAAGGGAAGGAAGGAAGAAAGAAAGAAAGGGAGACAGAGAAAGAAAGAAAGAAAGAAAGAAAGAAAGAAAGAAAGAAAGAAAGAAAGAAAGAAAGAGAGAAAGAGAGAAAGAAAGAGTGAAGGGAAGGAAGGGAGGGAGAGAAAGAAAGAAACAGAAGGAAGAGACAGAGAAAGAAAGAAAGAAAGAAAGAAAGAAAGAGAGAGAGAAAGAAAGAGTGAAGGGAAGGAAGGGAGGGAGAGAAAGAAAGAAACAGAAGGAAGAGACAGAGAAAGAAAGAAAGAAGCAAAGGGAAGGAAGGAAGAGAGAAAGAGAGAAAGAAGGGAAGGAAGGAAGGCAGGGACGGAGGGAGACAGAAAGAAAGAAAGGAAGAAGCAAAGGGAAGGGAGGGAGGGAGAGAGAGAGAGAGAGAGAGAGAAAGAAAGAAAGAAAGAAAGAAAGACGGATTTAGAAGATGCCTCCGGATTCAAAACTGGAATCACCTTCCCGCTAACTGCAGAGCCGCCGATTGCTCACTTGGGCAGCGGCCGCTCCAGGCATGCCAGGGTGGGAAAGCAGAGACAGGGGCCGTGCATGGCGAGGGCAGCGGGGAGACATTCAGTTGCCAGCAACAGGAAAGACACATGCAGAAGCCCACAAGAACGAGACACTCAGCCGAGCACGAATTCCCGGGGTGGGTGGGTGGGTGGGGTGGTTTAGGGAAGAAAACTGGGGCAGAACCGGGGTGGGGGGTGGGGTGGGGTGGGTGGAGAGGAGGAGGAAATCTCGCTAAACGTTCGGGAAGCAGCAACGGAAGCGCAGAGCAGACATGCTTCTCGCAAGGAGGCGCGTTAAACGGGTGGAGGCGGGGGAGCTTACCATTGGAGTCTTCTGTTCCTCTTGGAATATTGGGGTTTTCTATTGGGAAAAGTGGGGTGTTTGGGTGGGTGGGGAGAAAAGAAGACGGCGGTCATTGAGCATCGGAGAAACCCAGGCCCAAGATGAGGTGCGATGGAGGGAGGGCGGGAAAGAATGGACGCTGGCACTAGGATGAGGAATGGAAGACGCAAGGGTGGGGCTGTTGATTAGAGTTTGGGAAAACAGAGGAGGGGGGAACTGGGAGCAGAAAGGATGGCATGGCACGGCTGGGTTCCCCCCACCCCCAAAGTCCACCTTGCAGTCTTCCCACCCCAACGGGGGTATCCCTATCCCGGAGGGAGCATGCAGTTGGAAAGACATCAACGGACCACAGAAAAGCGAGGACGGTGGAGGTGTCAACAACGAGTCGGAAGGTGGGGAGATGATCCGAGGTGAGGCCATCGATGGAGGGGGGGGGAATGGGGGCGGCCCCCTACCGAACACGATCAGCCTGGTGTGGGTATCGGTGGAGCCCAACGGGTTCTGCGCCGTGCAGCGATACATCGAGCCGTTCAGTTCGGCCGGCACGCGTTCCAACACCAACTCCTTCCCATCATGTTCGGCGCTGCCGTCCAGGAGCCGGCTCCCGACACGGGTCCAAGTGAACATGGGCTCGGGGAAGACTTCGTTCTGGAATCAAGGATTGCCCCCACCCCACCCCGCCCCACCCCAAACGGTCAGTTCGGAGGAAAACAGGTTGTGTGGTTATTGCCTTGAAGGTCCAACTGGGGGGTCTTCTCAAACCTGGAACCATCGTCTGGACAGGAGAAGCCACTTACGAAGAAGCTGGGTTGACTTCAAGAGTCAAAGGAGACAACCTCATCGCAAAGCAACTTAACCGCCCCGCAGAAGGAAAGGGCCTCGATGAGAAGAAACTTCTCAAAGGTTGCTGTTTGGGTGGTTCGGCTTAGATTAAAAAGTTCTTGGGAGAAGACGAGAGAGATGTGAGTTGTCTAGATCCAGCCCAGAATGGAGGCAGCGAATTGAGGGTCCATAAGGGACGGGAGAAGGAAGCTTAAGCGGTCAAGAGCAAAAATGGATTTTGATAGAAACCATCAACTCCTTTGTGTCCACCCTTGGTGTAGCTGGCACGCTACACCTCCTCTTCACAACCTGTTTTCCTTGCTACCTCCTCGGGGAATGGGGCTTCGTGATATCCGAAGCAGAACACCCAGACTCCGTCACAGTTTTGTTCCATACAGGATCAACCTTGTGAACTCTCAAGATTCCTCTTTCCGCTACGTATTCAAGAGGGACAGCGATTAATATTTATATGTATTGATATGTAAGAGCGTAGGTATATACATATGTATGTATATAGGATGTGTTATGTATGAGTACACTTTTGAGAGCAAGCAACAGAATTTCATTTTTAATGTGTGCCAGGTTGTCCACAGTAAAAAAATGAAAAAAAGATTATCTATCTATCTATCTATCTATCTATCTATCTATCTATCTATCTATCTATCTATCTATCTATCTATCTATCTATCATCTATCTATCTTTGTCTCTTTCTCTCTCCTCTCTGTCTCTCTGATCTCTCTCTCTCTCCTCCCTCTGCTCTCTCTCTCTCTCTCTCTCTCTCTCTCTCTATCTATCTATCTATCTCCCGACCTTCGCTCCTTCCGATGCGACCTAAAAACCTATCTGTTTGAGCAATCCGGTCTGGTCTGACGGGTTTTGTTTTAATTATTGTTTTAATGTAACTTATCTTCTGCATTTGGGCATTAGGGATTAATTTGTTTTCAATTTCTGTATTTGTGTATTTTGATATTTATGTCACTGTTCACTGCCCTGAGTCCTTGGGGAGAAGGGCGGTATACAAATCAAATAAATAAATAAAATAAATATCTAATTTATTTATTTTTATTTTATTTTAATTCCATTTATATCCCGCCCTTCTCCGAAGACTCAGGGCGGCTTACAAGCTTAATCTGTCTCTCTGCCTGTCTCTCTCTGTCTGTCTGTCTATATCTATCTATCTATCTATCTATCTATCTATCTATCTATCTATCTATCTATCTATCTATCTATCCTCTCTCTGATCTATCTATCATCTATCTATCTATCTATCTATCTATCTATCTATCTATCTATCTATCTATCTATCTATCCTCTCTCTGATCTATCTATCATCTATCTATCCTCTCTCTGCTCTATCTATCTATCTATCTATCTATCTATCTATCTATCTATCTATCTATCACTTGCTCACTGCTTAAGTGAGGAGCTGACCAAGAAGATGAAGGATAACAGAATAACAGAGTTGGAAGGGACCTTGGAGGTCTTCTAGTCCAACCCCTATCTCAAGCAGGAGACCCTATGCCATTTCTGATAAATGACTGTCCAATTTCTTCTTAAAAACCTCCAGAGATGGAGGCAAGTCACTCCACGGGTTAATTGTTCTAGGATGAGAACCCTCTGAAATTAGCTCAAGAAATAACTCTCTTTTTGGGTGGGGGTGGGGTGGGGACACAAGAAATCCATCTCGGCTCTCCAAATGTGGTGGACTGCATCCTTTGTCAAGCCCCAGCCAGCATGGCCTGGGTTAAGAGCTGCAGTGTAGGAAATCTGGAGAACTTTAAATTGAATATAGTCTTCTGGCCCTATTTTCCAAGACAGTCAGATACAAGCTCTGGAACAATCTTTGCCCAAATCCTGGTCCTGCGACACTTTCTAAGGCAGGGGTCTTCAAACTTGACCCTTTGGTGACTTGTGGAAACTCCCAGAATTCCTCAGCCAGCGTACCTAGCCAGGGAATTCTGGGAGTTGAAGTCCACAAGCTGGGGTCTTCAAACTTGGCCCTTTGGTGACTGGTGGACTTCAACTCCCAGAATTCCTCAGCCGAGCGTGCCTAAGCAATAGTCCTTCTCCTCTTCTGCTGAGTTTTCAACTCTCTGTTCACCCCCTGGAGACCCACCTCAGGGCCAGGTGTGAGAATAAATTGCTTCCCCCTTCACTAGAAGGACCCATGGGGTCACACTTGGTGCCTGAACATGAGTTGTGCACTACACTGATGGAGAACTGGCCTCTTGGGCTTGGAACATGTTCCTACAACATCTGGTTGAGGACCATCAACAAGAGCATCCATTCATCCATCCAAAGCCCACCAACTTTACACCAGATGCTTGGAGTCGCAGAGCGAACCCACAGGGGATGAGCCACATCCCACCCTTCGCAAAACATGTGTGAAGAACTACACACACACACACACACACACACACCCCTTCCTTCCCTCTTTCCAGCAGCCACCCAGTGTGTTAGTTTTCAAGTCTCTCACACACCTGGCAGGGGAAAAAAGAAAAAAAGATGCTTCTAGGACTATCAATTTGTCTGACTTTTAGCTGCCACGCTATACACACAAACAAACACCCCTTGGTGTCTGCAAGACCAGTTAGTCACAGCAAGCAAATTAACGCGGATGTTTCTTTCACAGCTGGCTGGTCGTCTTCGGTACACAATTGTCTGTCTCTGTCATTTTTTTTTTAAAAAACCCTATTAAATTATTCCCAGAAGCGACCTAGATGAACACCAAGACGGTCCTAAAAAGCAAAGGAGGTCTTTCAGGGGTGGGGTGGGGGGCAGGAGGATGGGTTTTGGGGAAGCGGGAGGGGGGATGTATGTCATACCCACCTGAAATCCTTGGACCAGGATACGGACTGTGTCTCCAACGCGGGCTCTTGTGGGGCTCACCATAATTTTGGGGCCCTTCGGAGCCACTGCAGGAAAAGGAAAGGGGTCAGACCATCGTCTTCTCCTGGGCTATCTCCCCCTATCTCCCCCTCCCCATTTCTCCCCCATCCCTGCAAAGGTTGACAACACCTGAACTTGCCGGAGACACTCAAGCCTTTCGCGCAATAATGCGGGCAGTCCTTGACTTACGACCCCAATTGCACCCACATCTTCTGCTGCTCCGCGGGACAGCTGTTGACTTTGGGCCCAACTTTGTAACCTTTCTCGCCAGATGTGTTAAGGGAACCGCTGCAGTTCAGTCACAGGCGGCTTCCCCACTGACTTGGCGTGTCAGAAGGCCGCCAAAGGGGAATCAGGTGACCCTGGGACACAGGAACAGTCAGAAGGACCAAGTCAGTTGCCAAGCGTCTGAATTTGGATCATGCGACACACCCACCCCCACCGGGGAGGCTGCAGCGGTCCTGTGAAAAACGATCGGAGGTCGCTTTTTTGCCGTGCCGTTCTAAGATCAAACGGTCACTGAAAGGAAGAGTCGTAAGTCGAGGACTGCCTGCAACCGTCATACGTATGAGTCGGTTGCCAAGTGGTCGAATCTTGATCACGTGACCGTGGGGATGCCGCAAGTCTGAAAAACGGCTGTAAGTCCCCTTCCCCCCCGATCCTGTTGTAAATTTGAATGGTCACTAAAGGAATGGCTGAAAATTGAGGACTACGAGCATGTGAAAGGGGTCGTATAGGCCTTCTGCGCCTGCAAGACCCAAGACAGCAGGGCTAGGACTGGACAGAGCCGGTTCCAGCCAGCCGTAACAAGGTTAAACACATATAGGGAACGGTTGCTGGAATTGGGTATGTGTAGTTGAACGAAGAGAAGGGTGAGGGGTGACATGATAGCAGCCTTCCAGTATCTCAGGGGTGGCCCCAAAGAAGAGGGAGTCAAGCTATTCTCCAAAGTGCCTGAAGGCAGGACAAGAAGCAACGGATGGAAACTAACCAAGGAGAGAAGCAACCTGGAACTAAGGAGAAACTTCCTGACAGTGAGAACAATTAACCAGTGGAACAACCTGCCTCCAGAGGTGGTGAATGCTCCAACACTGGAAGTTTTTAAGAAGAGACTGGACAGCCATTTGTCTGGAACGGTATAGGGTTTCCTGCCTGACCGGGGGGTTGGACTAGATGACCTCCAAGGTCCCTTCCAACTTCTTCTTCTTCTTCTTCTTCTTCTTCTTCTTCTTCTTCTGATGATGATGATGATGATGATGTGAAAGTGGTCTTCTTTTCAATGTGGGGACTTGAAGGTTCTTCGTTCTTAGGATCTAAGAAGACTTGACCAGCAACAACCTCCCACCCTACAGTTGAGTTTAGACAATATACTTTGTTGCCCCAAAGAAGAAGGGGGCGGGGGGTGTTTCAACCTGTTCTCCAAAGCGCCTGAAGGCCGGACAAGAAGCAACGGATGGAAACTCATCAAGGAGAGAAGCAACCGGGAACTGAGGAGGAATTTCCTGACAGTGAGGACAAGAAGTTGTGGATGCTCCATCACTGGAAGTTTTCAAGGAGAGATTGGACAAACATTTGTCTGAAATGGTCTAGGGTTTCCTGCCTGAGCAGGGGGTTGGACTAGATGACCTCCAAGGTCCCTTCCAACTCTCTTATTCTATTATTCTATTCTATTCTATTCTATTCTATTCTATTCTATTCTATTCTATTCTATTCTATTCTATTCTATTCTATTCTATTCTATTCTATTCTTCATTCCTCCTATTATTCTATTTTCAATTCTATTCTATTTTCTATTCCATTCCATTCCATTCCATTCTCTATTCTATTCTATTCTATTCTATTCTATTCTATTCTATTCTATTCTATTCTATTCTATTCTATTCTATTCTATTCTATTCTATTCTATTCTATTCTATTCTATTCTATTCCATTCAATCTCTTTTTATTCTATTCTATTCCATTCCATCTCTCATTCTATTCTATTCTATTCTATTCTATTCTATTCTATTCTATTCTATTCTATTCTATTCTATTCTATTCTACATTCCATATTCTATTCTATTCTATTCTATTCTATTCTATTCTATTCTATTCTATTCTATTCTATTCTATTCTATTCTATTCTATTCTATTCTATTCTATTCTATTCTATCTCTCTCTACTCTACTTCTATTCTATTCCATGTCTCTCGACTGGTGACTGTAATTGAGCCCGCGTTTTGATCATGGCCGTTGTGAAGCAGGTTATCACATGATCGTGCCTGATTTTGCGGCAGTCGTTAAACAAACACGGTGGTCATAAAGCAGGGGCCATGGTCATTAAGTTGTTCATTACGGGCATTTTTTGCTGGAAGCTTTAAATGCAAAAATAATAATAATAATAATAATAAATAAATAAATCATGGGATGCTGCAAATGGGTGTAAGAGCAGGCCAGTGATTGAGTGCCAAAATACAGCCACATGACACTGGGGGGGGGGAATGGGGAGAGGTTGTAAGTTCGGTCACTAAGTGAGCAGTGTTTACCTGTAATATACAAACCAACAAAGGTAAATTCCTGCAACCTATCAAGGATGAACTATCATTATTTAACCACGGTCTAATCTTAGCCTTTTGGGGTGAGGGCATCTGCTGGTTGGTAAGCGGGGTGAACGCAGCCCTCGGTCCCGTGGGATGGCTTCGGGGAAGGCAAGGGCTGAAAGACAAAAATGCCAGTTCGTTTGGCCACGGTTGCCGGCCTGCCGACGGCTTCGGCAGCTCAGTAATGCTTGTCTCAAGTAATAGAGCAACTTTGGAAAGGCTTTTCTGCTCAAAAAATCAGCCGGCCGTTCGCCAAATCCCGACAGAATCCAAGACGTGAAACCGCCTTAGCGATATCAAAGCAAAAACGAGGGCTAAATGTCACTTGAAAGGACTTAAGACGTCTTCTGCAGAGAGGCAGGCAATAACGCCAGGGGAGGAGAAGGCATGATGCCACCTTGTTTTTATTCTTATTTTTTTCTCCAACTGTCTGCGGAAAAATTGAGGCTTTCTTCCTTCCAGGACGGGAGGCTGGTTCGACCTTGAGCCTGTTGAGAATCGAACTCCTGCAGTGGGCAGCGAGTTAGCCTGCAGTACTGCCTTTCGACCACTGCGCCACCACCATTCACACAACCCGTTAAGCTATGTTAAATGGATTGGGGTGCTCTCTGGATCTGGGAGTTGTAGGAACCCTTCTTTTTGACATGGCTTCCTTTAAGAGGGGATCAGCCTCCTCTCCAAAGCGCCTGAAGCCAGAACAAGAAGCAGCGGATGGAAACTCATCAAGCAGAGAAGCAACTAAGGAGAAATTTCCTGACAGTGAGAACAGTAGACTCAAGGACTCTGTAAAAGGATGCAAATGACCAGCTCTCTGCAAGGAGTATAAATCCTTCCATTCCCCCCCACCATCCAGTCAAGAGCTGAAGAAGCTTCTTGGGTGAGAAGAGAAACGCCTTCAAAGGGAAAACAAGGAAGTCCAGTGGCCTTGTGGGGAAAAAAAAGCATCTTTGGGACAACCATGGCCTGGATGATGGAGAATCTCCATAGAATGAAGTTGGTGCCTCCCGACTTGTATTTCTGGGAACAGAGCTCTATCCGAGAAGGTCCTTAGTTTGAAGGACGGTGTGGTGATGGGTCTCAGATCTTGGCACAAAACCAAAACCAAACACTGAATCTGAGGAGTTGGCAGAACGGCAGTTGGTTGGGAGACGGATTTTTCCAGCAGGAAGAATTTGCACTGAGTCAACGCCAGCCTTCATTGGAGCTCTCCACGGTGCTGAAACACCAGGTCCCTTGAGCGCCCATCACACCGAGGTAGAACTTGAGAGAGATTGCCCACAGTTCATTAATTCTGTTTGCAGAAGCAAACATCTCCGATCGAAGCCTTTGGATCAGGATTAAGGTGAATGCAGCTTTCCTTCCAGCCTGCTTGGCGGATTCAGCCCGTTTCCCTCAACCAAGATTCCCACATCTTCCTCCCGAAAAAGCAGGGAATTGGATCCCTTAACTACCATTCTTTTTCTACCGGAAAATGGGTCTGTAAGTTCCGGAATGCTTACTCAGAAAATGCCAGAGCCCCACTTCATTTTTACCAACCCGCCTTTAACCTACTATCCCTCTACCAAAAAACCGAGTCCTTATCTTCTGGAGACCAACGAAGGGGGAAGACCCTTTGAAACCAAGAGCGCAGCATTTCCTTTGAGGCTTTTCTCTTTATCAGCAGCAGAGAATAAAATGTCTGCTTAGGAGTATCTTGCCATGTCTACATTTCTTTTCCATTCCCCCGAGGAATTTATTTGCAAAGGAAGAGATCAATTGCTGAAGGAGATGCCTCTGAGCTGAAACAAAGCGATTGAGGAGAGCTGGAATTTTTACAAAGCGAAACAGAGGACTAAGAAAAATCTGAAACTTGCAGAGAGGGAAAGGAGTTTTCTTAGCACAAGGCACAACACCCTCCAACTCTAGGGGAAAAAAACAACAACCCATCTGTGTTTGGTGGAAAGCTTAAAAAAATAAACACTAGGAGTGTGGCAATTTGTTTGCAGTTTTGCTCCAAGATTATCGAACTGAGTCAAGCCCCTTTGTTGACTAAAAAGGTAAAGGTAACGGTTCCCCCCATACATGCGTGCTAGTCGTTTCCAACTCTAGGGGCCGGTGCTCATCTCTGTTTCAAAGCCAAAGAGCCAGCGCTTGTCCGAGGACGTCTCCGTGGTCATGTGGCCGGCATGACTAGACGCCAAAGGCGCACGGAACACTGTTACCTTCCCACCGGAGCGGTCCTTATTTTTCTACTTGCATTTTTACGTGCTTTCGAACTGCTAGGTTGGCAGAAGCTGGGACGAGTAACAGGCGCTCACTCTGCTACGCGGCACTCGGGATTCGACCCGCCAAACTGCCGACCTTCCGATCGACAAGCTCAGCGTCCTAAGCCACTGAGCCACACCACGTCCCTTGTTGACTAGAAGGGTGTAAAATGTGTTGAGATGAATTCAGATCAATTCTGGATCAGCCCCTGTCTGGTTTCAACGCGGGTGGGCTTTTAAAAAAAAACCAACACCACCCAAATCCTGCTTGACGATCTGAATCCTCCAGCAGAATCGAGGCAACTGAACGGAGTCAAGATGGATTCCGGTTTGAGGCTGGCAGAGAAGCAGCCGATTCCAAAACAAATAGTGAAAAAGAGCCTTGGGTTTCTTCCTTCCAAGCCAACCCATCATTTTGACCAAGCCCTATTATTCTGGATGCGTTAAGATTTGTGTGTCTCTCTCAGCCAAAGGCAGTTTTTTTTCCCCACTGAGAGATTAAGATAAAAGGTATTTTGTCTTTAATATGTAAATGCCGGGCTTGACGGAGACAAGGGAAGCCCTTAGAAAGACGCAACTGAATGAAGCGTTTGATCAGGACACCCTTCCCCGGGATTAGCGCCTTAAAGAACATCAGGTAATCTTCCGCCTAGCCGGGGCTAAGAGAAAGGAGGGCCAAGAGAGGAGAAAAAAGGATGTTTAATCACTTCTCTAAAGTGATTAAGGACTCTTTTGATGGAGATTTCTTGCGCACCAGAGCGAGGACGACTCTGAAAAAGACAGCAAGGCTGATCACTGGTGGAGCTTAGCCACTCGTGGTGTAAATGCTACTCGAAACGGATTGCAAAAGAGGGCAAGTGGTGCCATCCATCCATCCATCCCATCTCACCCTCCCCTGCCCAACTTGC
Organism: Vipera ursinii; assembly: GCF_947247035.1. Taxonomy (NCBI): domain Eukaryota; kingdom Metazoa; phylum Chordata; class Lepidosauria; order Squamata; family Viperidae; genus Vipera; species Vipera ursinii. The sequence continues at coordinate 5,543,246 of NC_139530.1, read as the reverse complement.
CGGGCATAGCCGCCGCCAAGCTTGGCAGCCAGAGATAGAGAGTTCTGAATAAACCCAGTCAAATCTCCATGTCTTGAACTGACACTCAAATCCCTTGGAAGGTGACGCGTTCAAATGCTGCTGCTTTCCAGTGGGGGGAAAGTGTGTTTGTGTCTGTGTGTGTGTGTGGGGAAGATAAATAAATAAATAAAAGGATGTGGAAGGAAGGGTGCTAAAGCCAAACGGCTGCTTCTTTCGACTCCCGAGGCTGCCGGAGGAGGTAGCAAATTTAGGGAGACCATGTCCAGATTTATTCCTCGTTGGTTGGTTGGTGGATGGACGGGAGGGAGGAAGGATGCTGCCTCTGTTTCTTTTTATTGCTCGGATTTTTCTTCGTGCCTGCCAGGGTTCATTAGCTTGGAGGGTTCTCACCACGAGCGAGAAGAAGAAAAAAAAAGGCGAGAGAAATTCGGCTGCTTTCACCGCCGCCTTTAAAAAGGGGTCCTCAATTAATGAGCCAGCCAGGAAGGTAGAACAAAATGAAGAGGAGAATAAACATGTAGGAATGAAGAGCGTGTCTGTGTGTGTGTTTTAAAAAAAAAGATCTTGGCTGGGAAGAGATATCAGAATATCTTCTTGTTCCCGTGAATGGCACCAGGAGCCCATTAAATTTAATGAAAGGGCGAGCAGGCAGGGACAAAAAACTGGAAGTTGTAATCATCTCTGGAGCAGGAAGAGAGGCAAAGGGAGAGAGAAGGCACGAGGGGTGAAGGGTTGGGGGTTTCCATTCCTGGTGGGAGGCATTTGTTCCTTTCCTTGGAAAGGCCAGCCTATTGGTCTGATCAGGGCGCCCATCTCAGGACCAGTTTTGGACAGAACAACAGGCAATCTTCTCCTAGTTCGTGCTAAGAAAAAGAGGCCCAAGATAGCAGTTGGATCAGGTCAGGAGTGTCCAACCTTAAGACTTGTGGACCTCAACTCCCAGAAAAGATCTAGATTAGGAGTGTCCAACCTTAAGACTTGTGGACTCCAACTCCCAGAGGCCCACAAAGGTCTAGGTTAGGAGTGTCCAACCTTAAGACTTGTGGACTTCAACTCCCAGAGGCCCACAAAGAACTAGGTCAGGAGTGTCCAACCTTAAGACTTGTAGACTTCAACTCCCAGAGGCCCACAAAGGTCTAGATTAGGAGTGTCCAACCTTAAGACTTGTGGACCTCAACTCCCAGAGGCCCACAAACATCTAGGTTAGGAGTGTCCAACCTTAAGACTTGTGGACTTCAGCTCCCAGAGGCCCACAAAGGTCTAGGTCAAAAATGTACAACTTGGCAATTTCAAGACTTGTGGACTCCAACTCCCAGAGGCCCACAAAGGTCTAGGTTAGGAGTGTCCAACCTTAAGACTTATGGACTTCAACTCCCAGAGGCCCACAAAGGTCTAGGTCAAGAACGTACAACTTGGCAATTTCAAGACTTGTGGACTTCGACTCCCAGAGGTCCTCCAAAAGCTAGGTCAGGAGTGTCCAACCTTGGCAGCTTTTAAGTCCAAAAGTCTAGGTCCGGAGTGCCTTGACGTTCCCAAGGTTGGACACCCCTGGTTTAGGAGGAGGCAGGTGACCCCTGATGCCCCTTGAGAAAAATATCCTTCTCTCCAACAAAATTGCCAGCTGGATCTTCTTGGAATTCTTTCTAAAGCCACCTAAGAAACAGCCATGCAAAGATGCAGAGAACCGACCCACCCAGATAATCCAGAAGATTTGGGGTTGGGCCTGATCATGGCTGCAGGTCCCTTCCCCGTCTCCCCTCTCCCAGCAAGTGGCTGTTGGGCTCTTACCTAGGGTCACCTCGGACTGCATGGGCATAGAGAGGGCATCGTGCTTGACCTCACAACTAAAGAGTGCGTCATTGTCTATCTGAGGGTTAAGCGTCCACATAAGCATGGCCCGCACCTCCACGGTGCCGTCACTGATGGGGATGTGGGTGTGGTGGAAGAAATACGTTGGGTCGGCGTTCTGGATCCACCGCGGGAACTCCCGGCTCACCACGGTCTCGGGGATACTTTCGATGGTGGGGCTGAGCAAGAGTCCCCGGTCGGGGGTGAGGCCGTGGAAGGGGTGCTCGGTGTAAAGCTTCCTGCCCCGGTCCTCCACGTTCAACAAGGAGAGAGACTCCTGCATCTTGGTGTCATCCAGATCCCGATGGAAGAGATTCCGAGCAGCTCGGCTGTCCCACAAGCCGGCGGCGTTGACCGGGGGCTCCGTCAGAGGGATACCCTGTATCAACTCTCCGTCCCTTTTGAAGTAAACCTGGAGGAGGAAAGGTATCGAGAGATTAAAGGCCCTTCGTCCCTACTCGCTGGTTTTACACACAGTCTAGAAAAGGGTCAGGAGATGAGGGGCCCAGCCCGAGGAAAGGGTCGAGCATGCCGTCCTGCACACCCCAAGGCTGTTCCAATGACCACAGATTTATTGCATGCCAACACTTTTTAGAGGAATCAAAAGTTGGAATGAAGATTGCCGGGAGAAATATCAACAACCAAAGACGATACCACTCTAATGGCAGAAAGTGAAGAAGAACTAAAGAGCCTCTTGTTGCGAGTGAAGAAGGAGAATGCAAAACTTGGGTTGAAACTAAACATTAAGAAAACCAAGATCATGGCATCTGGCCCTCTCAAGTCCTGGCAAATAGATGGGGAAGAAATGGAGGGAGTGACAGATTTTATTTTCCTGGGCTCCATGATCACTGTAGATGGGGA